>NC_080718.1:7858156-8158156 GCF_019097595.1 Hemibagrus wyckioides | reverse complement strand
AGACCATTCACAGCTTATTTGGTATTTATTTGATTAAGAGCAAATGCAGTGTCCACTTGAAATTGCGTGTGAGATCACTATATCAGGATGCTAATTTTTTCTCTAAAATTATTTTTTATTGTTCATATGTGGAGCTCCACAAATGCAGTGATTTGTTTCAGTTCTTTTCTCAATTCAGATCATGATTTAATTTACTTATTTGGATGTAATACAAGTACTATATGCAGAGATGTTTGTAAAACTGTACAGGGACCACAAATTCAGAAATAGTGCAGTAATAGGAAGATATTAGATGGGCCATGGACCTGTATATTAAACTAAAGCATACAATATGAGTAGCCAGAAGTTTGATTCAAAAATAAAATGGCTTTTGTTAGCCAGTATTTCCTGAATGCAGTCTTGAATTTCAGGATTGCCTGTAAATTTCTTTGTGCAGGTGAAAATAACGATCAGGCCGTGCAAGTGATTGAGTTGCCTATTGTGGATAGCCTCCATCCACGGCCCCCCTACCTGCCACTGGCTATTCCAGAGGATCTGTCTGAGCGTCTACAACGGCTGCATGGGGACCCCTCTGTCTGGTGGGTGTCTCAGTTTGTCAAATATCTGATCCGACCACAGGCTTGGCTTGAGAAGGAGATAAATGATGTGACCACCAAACTGGGCTTCAAACACCCCATCATAGGGTAAGAATGAAAGAACATTCTGATATTTTGATGGAACTTTATAATTTGAATTGTGGAAATAGATTAAACTTAACATTTTTGACCAGTCAAAACAAAAAAGAAAATCTCATTTTGTCATATGAATAGGCAGGTGAACAGTTTTTATTTACATGGTGCAGTGAAACAGTGAAATAGTTATGAAGTGTAGAGTCTAAAGTTCTGCTGCTGATTGATGTTGGCTCCACAGGGCATGTCTTTTTGACAGGGCATCGGCGAAGAGCCCTTTTGTCATGTTCAAGGTCAAAATGAATATGAAGGCAGTCTTTGCACGGCATCCACGTTGACTCCTTCTATTCGCTGCACCTTGTCCCAGCAGTGCTTTGGCCTGTCATCCTCTTTCTGCCCCCACCCAAATCCTGTTGGTTCCTTTGTAACCTGGTGAAACACAGTAGAAACCAAGTTAGTGGGTGTGTGTCTCACCTTTATTGTCAACCCTGCATTTTGTAGATGCTGAGCCATGCAGGCCTCAATGTTGTTGTCCTGAGTCAACTTTGAGAGCAGCAGGGGTCATGGAGGGGCAGCAGCCAGAGAGAGCCTCTTCAAAGCCACTAGTTCCTCCATGGTGAGGCAAAGGCTCTGGGTGAGCTCTTGGGAAATTGCCTGCTGCTAGAGGCTGGTTTCTTGTAGGTGCTTCAACATCTGATCCAGTAGAGCTATTCTGCCTTGTCACTCTGCTTATGCCTGCATTCTCCTCCAGTGAAGCACACTCTGGCAATGTGGGGCTGAGCACAGACACAAACAGAGGGCAAAAGGAAGGTAAATAGTGAGGTTTTATTTACATGGTACAGTGAAACAAAAGTGAAGCAGTTAGTGTAGAGCAGTGCTGGTAATGAGAGGAAGAGCTTCCACAAACAGCAGGAGAGCAGATGAAGCAGGACCCAGGTAACATGCCCAGCTGGAGCATGGAACGTTGTTGGAGTTCTACATGTAGAATCTGGAAAAATACAGACACCAGCATTAGCTTTCAGACAGAAAGACAGCATACCTCGCTGGCTGTGCCATGCCCTATTAGGCTCTCTCCTCTTCTCAGTGAAGGTGAATAGAGAGTGAGGTGGCTCGGATTGGACCGCCACACGCTGATCTTGCCCCACCTTGGAGCTCTAAGTGCGTCTGCTGTCCAAGGTGGTGGTGCTGAAGCGGAGCAGTGTTTCAGTTTTTGCTGATAGTAACATGGTCTCCCCTGTGTAATGTATACACTGATCAGCCATTACATTATGACCACCTGCCTAATATTTTGTTGGTCCCCTTTTGCTGCCAAAACAACCCTGACCTGTTGAGGCACTCCACTAGATCCCTGAAGGTGTGCTGTGATATCTGGCACCAAGATGTTAGCAGAAGATCCTTTAATTCCTGTAAGTTGCGAGGTGGGTCCTCCATGGATCAGACTTTTTTGTTTAGCGCATCCCACAGATTCTCGATTAGATTGAAATCTGGGAAATTTGGAGGCCAAGTCAATACCTCAAACTCTTTGTTGTGCTCATCAAACCATTCCTGAACCATTTTTGCTTTGTGGCACAGCACATTATCCTGCTGATAGAGGCCACAGCCATCGGGGAATGGTGCCACCAGCCATCTGGTGCCATATGTTCTCCTGGTAAACGATGCACATGCACCCATCCATCCACGTGATGTAGAAGAAAACGTGATTCATCAGACCAGGCCACCTTCTTCCACTGCTCCATGGTCCATTTCTCACATGCCCATTGTTGGTACTTTTGGTGGTGCACAGGGGTCAGCATGGGCACCCTGACTGGTCTCCGGCTATGCAGCCCCATATGCAACATACTGTGATGCACTGTCTATTTTGACACCTTTCTATCAGAACCAGCATTATCTTCTTTAGCAATTTGACTAACAGTGGCTCATCTGTTGCATTTGTACCACATGGGCCAGCCTTCACTCCCCCTTAGTTCCATTGAAAGAAACTCTTAATGCTTCATCATACCAAGATATTTTGGACATTTTCATGCTCCCAGCTTTGTGGGAACAGTTAAGGGATTGCCTCTCGTTCCAACATGACTACGCACCAGTGCACAAAGCAAGGTCCATAAAGACATGGATGAGCAAGTTTGGTGTGGAGAAACTTGACTGGCTTGCACATCAACCCAACAGAATGAATTAGGAATGAATTAGAGCAGAGACTGCGAGTCAGGCCTTCTTGTCCAACATGAGTGCCTGACCTCACAAATGTGCTTCTAGAGGGAGGGTCAAAAAGTCCCGTAAACACACTCCTGAACCTTGTGTAAAGCCTTCCCAGAAGAGTTGAAGCTGTTATAGCTGAAAAGGGCGGGCCAACTCTATATTAAACCCTACGGATTAAGAATGGGATATCATTCATGTTCATGTGCATATAAAGGCAGATGTACCAAAACATTTGGTAATATCTCACAACAGTTCCAGAGATGGATGAAAAAGTGCTATTTATTAAATTATAGTACTTATTTATTTATTAAATCCCAAGGTAAGGGTGAAGTGCTGGGCAAAGTTGTTATACCATGGAGTGCTACAACGTTGTATGCCTGCTGGTGATCCCTCTGGGCAGCCTCCCTGTGCTCCTGGACAATCTGAGCCACTCACTTAATCTGCTCTTGCATGTCTTGCACATGTTTGATGAGAGAGTGAAGCAGCAAGGGCTGCTCCTCCCAGGCTTCTCAGTCCAAGTCCAACAGTCCTTGAGGTTGTTGTCTCGTGGGGTGACTTTGCAGAGGGGGACAACCTCGGTGTACCTGGTGGTGTAATCCACGATCACCAGTTAATGGCAGCCTGATGAGGTCCATGCCAATTCTCTGAAAAAGGATGCAGATTTTGGGGAGTGGAAAGAGGGGCCCAGGAGGTGGCTGCTTTGGGGTAGTTCATTGGCACTGTGGGCATTGCTTTCAGAAGGCCCGCTAGGCCTTAGGAGGTCTTTCATGCTAGGCCATAGGAGTCAATGTTGCAGCTTTTCGAGGGCGTTGTGACCCCACAGGTATCTGCAGTGTGAATGGGCTTGGTGCATCAGGAGAAGTGTTTTGGTTTGCAGGACAACCAGGAGGTCACAGAGTTGGCCCTGCTGCTCCGTGTGGTAGTATAAGAGCTCATCACAGATGAAGTAGTCTGATGCTGGCCGCTTAGGTTGAGGACCTGCCTCCAGCAGTGCTATAGCCAGTTATCCTCCAGCTTGCACTCAAAGCTTCCCTCTCTGGTGACCTGCTGGAACACAAGAGAGACAGGGTTAGGGTGTGTGGGTGTCTCACCTGAACCATACAGGCCTTCCATGCCTATGTTGCTGCTGGTTTCCTTTGGTGTTGGGGTCTGTGCATTTGGTGGTGGGGTTGGTGTGAAAGGAGCGGCCAATGCACAACACCATCAGGGTCCCTTCTGGCTTTGCTGTTTTGTTCAAGATTGCCAGCCAGTGCAGTGTTAGGGTTTGTGATTACCTCTTCAGGAGTTGTCATAGCCTTGGGTGGGGTTGCTCTGTGTAGGGTGCAGCCAGTGAGCTAGGGCTTATCAGCATGAGAGGCTGCAGGAGGTTCTGGCTCAGTTGGCTCAACGGAGGTGACTTTTCTAAATAGATGGAGAGAGCAATTAGCATCATTCCATAAGAATTGTCTTCCATGACCCAGCCCAAAACACCCCACCCCACCCAACACACACACACAGTGTCACATAGTTTCTCAGTAAGGTCTGTATTGAATTATCCATTTATAGTTTCTCTTATCTATCTGTTCATTCATACACTCATTATGATTTCTACTAGAATTTTCAGCATATCCTAAGTCAGGGGTTTTGTCTTCTACAGAGTGCATGTGCGTAGAACAGATAAGGTGGGGACCGAAGCTGCATTCCATCCCATTGAAGAATACATGCTGCATGTAGAGGACCAGTACCAGAGGCTGGCACACCGCATGCACATCGACAAGAAACGTGTTTACCTGGCCACTGATGACCCTTCACTACTGCAGGAGGCTAAGTCTAAGTAAGTGTACAAATAGATATATTTTTTTGCCAACAAGAGAATTATCAAGATGATAAGATACTTCCTTTCACAAGCAATGCATTTCTAAAACCCCATGAAGATTTTTAATTCAGTGCCCAGTGTCTCAACTTCAGATTTTAGCATTAATATTGTAGCAACACACTAATTTTTCTCAAATTTTATTATTATTGTGTGTTGCTATAGCAAATTTAATACTTTTTTTGTTGTAAAGTAATTTGATGGTCATGTTTTAGTATACTACCGTTACATGTTGATGCATAAGTGTGATGTCTTGCTATTATTTCTGTGTGAGTATGTAAGCATGGTGGACACAATCAGTGTCTAAATACAAAAAAGCTAATAACAGAGGTTATAAAGTGTTGGCTTGTATTTGGAAAACACTGGCTGAGGAATGAGACTTCAGTTCAGTGAATTAATATAAAACTGTCAAGCTAAGCTAAGGTGTTTTGTTCTATTTTTGTGTGGAAATGGCGTGTGGGTGTGTGTTGTGCATGTGCTGAGGCCGAAACATGGCAGAAGGTAGATAAATTTTTCCAAGGATTATTTGGAAATTGTGTTTTTCTCCATTACTGGATGATAGCTATAGAGACATGTCTCTATAGCTATCATCCAGTAATGGAGAAAAACATATATATATACATATATACATAATATATATACATACACACACACAGGGCCATATATATATGTATATATATTACACCAATCAGGCATAACATTATGACCACCTAATATTGTTTTGGTCCCCTTTTTACTGCCAAAACAGCCATGACTCCACTAGGTCCCTGAAGGTGTGCTGTGGAACCTGGCACCAAGATGTTAGCAACAGATACTTTAAATCCTGTAAGTTGTGAGGTTGGGCCTCCTTGGACTTGTTTGTTAAGCACATCCCACAAATGCTTGATTGGATTGAGATTTGGGGAATTTGGAGGCCAATTCAACACCTCAAACTTGTTGTTGTGCTCATCAAACCATTCCTGAACCATTTTTGCTTTGTGGCACCGTGCATTATCCTGCTGAAAGAGGCAACAGCCATCAGGGAATACAATTTCCATGAAAGGGTGTACATGGTCTGCAACAATGCTTAGGTAGGTGGTATGTGTCAAAGTAACATCCACATGGATGGCAGGACCCACGATTTCCCAGCAGAACATTGCCCAAAGCATGACACAGCTTGCACCTGCTTGCCTTTTTCCCATAGTGCTTCCTGGTGTCATGTATTCTCCTGGTAAGCGAGGCACACACACCCGGGCATTCACGAGATTTAAAAGAAAACGTGATTCATCAGACTAGGCCACCTTTTTCCATTGCTCTACGGTCCAGTTCTGATGCTGATGTGCACAATTTCGGTGGTGCACCTGGGTCAGCATGGGCACCCTGACTGGTCTCCAGCTATGCAGCCCTATACGCAACAAACTGTGATGCACTGTGTATTCTGACACATTTCTATCAGAACCAGCATTAACTTCTTCAGCAATCAGTAGCTCATCTGTTGGATCGGACCACACAGGCCAGCCTTTGCTCCCCATGACCCTGTCGGCGGTTCACCACTATTCCTTCCTTGGACCACTTTTGATAGATACTGACCACTGTAGAGTGGGAACACCCCACAAGAGCTGTAGTTTTGGAGAAGCTCTAATCCAGTCGTCTAGCCATCACAATTTGGCTATTGTTAAACTCGTTCAAATCCTTAGGCTTGCCCATTTTTCCTGCTTCTAACACATCAACTTTTAGGACAAAATGTTCACTTGCTGTATAATATATCCCACCCACTAACAGGTGCCATGACACTTCACCTATTATTCACCTATTATAATGTTTTGCCTGATCGATGTGTGTGTGTATATGTGTATATATATATATATATAGGCCATTCAAGTTGGGGAAAAAGATCATTCTGGATGCCTATACTGATACAGCAACTCAAAATGGTACTCAGTAGTTCTGCATGCTTAAGAGGTGTTTATTGCATGTTACGTTTTGAGGGGTGAATAAAGACTTTTAATAGGCCTAATAGTCTGTAGGCCTGTCCTTAGACAACACCCCGATTATCCACTTGCGCATGTCTATCTCGTCATGTTAATTTCGCAAACATGTGTGCTGATAAAGGAACATCAGATAGTTTGCAAAGTGTTGCTGAGAAGAATCAAGAATTGGAACGGAAATGAAATGCTTTATCTTCTTTAAGAAATGCGATGATGTTGAGCGGCATGCTATAGTGTGTTTCTGCACCATCAAGCAACACCAGGGGTGTCGCTAAAGCTAATTTCAATCTAGTTTTATCCCGAATTTTGCCACTGGAGTGTAGAGGAATTAAGTAAATGTTGATCGTTTTAGTTGAGCACTGTTGCTGATTACTGTACGCAATTTTGACTGACAGCAATAATAAAAAAAAAAAGTCAGAAAACCCAACAATCTTATTATTCAGATAATAGCCTAACTTTTGATAAAAGTAGGCCAACAAATGTATGTTATGTCAAAAAGGAGGCCCACTGTCTTTGATTCTAAAAAAACCCTGACATATAGGGGTTTGAATATTATTCCATACCCAAGCCTTAAATAAAAATGAGCCTAAAGACAGATCTAAATAAAATATAAACTTTTAAAGTACTAAGACATTACAGTCTGAACATCATGGTTTTCTATACAACTAATGCAGTATATACACTATATTGCCAAAAGTATTCGCTCACCCATCCAAATAATCAGAATCAGGTGTTCCAATCACTTCCATGGCCACAGGTGTATAAAATCAAGCACCTAGGCATGCAGACTGTTTTTACAAACATTTGTGAAAGAATGGGTCGCTCTCAGGAGCTCAGTGAATTCCAGTGTGGAACTGTGATAGGATGCCACCTGTGCAACAAATCCAGTCGTGAAATTTCCTCGCTCCTAAATATTCCACAGTCAACTGTCAGCTGTATTATAAGAACGTGGAAGTGTTTGGGAACGACAGCAACTCAGCCACGAAGTGGTAGGCCACGTAAACTGACGGAGCGGGGTCAGCGGATGCTGAGGCGCATAGTGCGAAGAAGTCGCCAACTTTCTGCAGAGTCAACCGCTACAGACCTCCAAACTTCATGTGACCTTCAGATTAGCTCAAGAACAGTGCGCAGAGAGCTTCATGGAATGGGTTTCCATGGCCGAGCAGCTGCATCCAAGCCATACATCACCAAGTGCAATGCAAAGCGTCGGATGCAGTGGTGTAAAGCACACCGCCACTGGACTCTAGAGCAGTGGAGACGCGTTCTCTGGAGTGACGAATCGCGCTTCTCCATCTGGCAATCTGATGGACGAGTCTGGGTTTGGCGGTTGCCAGGAGAACGGTAATTGTCTGACTGCATTGTGCCAAGTGTAAAGTTTGGTGGAGGGGGATTATGGTGTGGGGTTGTTTTTCAGGAGCTGGGCTTGGCCCCTTAGTTCCAGTGAAAGGAACTCTGAATGCTTCAGCATACCAAGACATTTTGGACAATTCCATGCTCCCAACTTTGTGGGAACAGTTTGGAGCTGGCCCCTTCCTCTTCCAACATGACTGTGCACCAGTGCACAAAGCAAGGTCCATAAAGACATGGATGACAGAGTCTGGTGTGGATGAACTTGAATGGCCTGCACAGAGTCCTGACCTCAACCCGATAGAACACCTTTGGGATGAATTAGAGCAGAGACTGAGAGCCAGGCCTTCTCGTCCAACATCAGTGTGTGACCTCACAAATGCGCTTCTGGAAGAATGGTCAAAAATTCCCATAAACACACTCCTAAACCTTGTGGACCTTGTGGGCCTTCCCAGAAGAGTTGAAGCTGTTATAGCTGCAAAGGATGGGCTGACGTCATATTGAACCCTATGGATTAGGAATGGGATGTCACTTAAGTTCATATGCGAGTCAAGGCAGGTGAGCGAATACTTTTGGCAATATAGTGTAAGTTAAAATACATACATGGCTTAGGGGAACAATGGGCCAGAACAGACTCAATCATTTGGCTGTTCTGTCAGTTGAAAAAGGAATTCTCAGCATTATAAATACTAGTATGGTAATTGACCGTTTTGCTCAAGTCAAGTCTCAGAGATACTCTCTGATGATTCCACCCTTACACACAAGTTGTAAAAGAGATAATATTGCATGGCATACCTGTGTGAGAGAGAAAATGTAATGAATTTAATGAACTCCTTTTTAGTAGCAAGACTGTGAAATGATGGGAGGAGTCAGAAAATGAAATTTTCTAAAGTTGCACACTATTTGTTTTCATTTGTATTCATTTGTGTTTTCATTTGTAACAATATTACATAAAAATGTCCTTACAAAACATGTTATTCTTGCTTACCCTCTCTCCCTAATGTTTTCAAATCCTAGAAACACCCCTGAGCAACACCACAAATTAATTTAATCAATTAAATTTCAGCCACAGAGTGCAATACCACCAATGTTTTAGCATGAAAAAAAGCCATGCGAGAATTGCAACACACTCTCCCATCACAACGTCGTTGTTTTGTGCTTCTCTATATCCGGCAGCTTCTCCAAGACCAATGGAGATAACTGAAGCCATTACACATTTCATTGCAAAAGACATGGCGCAGATTAATACAGTTTCCATCACGGGGTTTAAAATACTCATAAACACAGGGATAAGAGATATGTCATCCTCTTCTGCAATTTTTTATTTAAAGAAAACAAAACAATGCAAAGCAATGTACAGTAATACCTTGACTTACGAATTTAATTCGTTCTGTGACCGAGCTCGTAACTCAATTTGCTCGTATATCAAATTAAATTTCTCCATTAAAATGAATTGAAATGCTATTAATCCGTTCCAGCCCCCCAAAAACCACACCAATTGTTTTTTTGTTACGTGTTTTTAAATAAGAAAAATGTACTTTATAAATAACAAATAATGTATAAAAAAATAATAATACACAATAAAAGAGAATGTAAAGAAATAAACAGCTTTACAAGAATTTATACATTCAGAATATAAATTATATCATTTAAATTTATCCCTAATGAGCAAGCCAAAGGCAACAGTGGCGAGGAAAAAGTCCCTAAGACGAAACCTTGAAAGGAACCAAACTCAGAAGAGAACTCATCCTCATCTGGGTGACAGTGAATTGTAAAGACACTGCTCAAAAATGAAGAGAACACTTAATCATCATAGTATAACACCAAAGTCACTTAAACTTCAGAGATATCAATCTGTCTAGTTAGGAAACATAAGTGATTGTGAATCGGTTTCATCTGCTTTTGTGCAAATGAAAGTGACAGGTGCACTGGAATGGCAACAGCAAGAAAGCCCCCAAAAGGGGGATAGTTTTGCAGGTGATGGTCACAGACAATTACACTACTAATTCTTTACTCCTAATTCTTTTTTCTAATTCTGACTGATTTGTCTCAAGTTTTGTGTTTTGTTAGGGTCTTTGTCACTGCTTGTATTATGAGACCTGACCATGAGACAGTACCTGCAACTCAATCAGGTTAGACAGGTAGTCTAGCCTCTCCTGGATGGCAAATCTGTACATGCTGTTGCAAGGTTTACAAGGAGAGATGGAAAGGGCTGTAGAAGGGTGAATGCACTGATACCACTGAATGGCCCTAATATTCTCCAGACATGAATCCAATTGAGAACATTTGGGGTGTTATGCACTGGAGCATCTGAAGCCACCAAATAGCACCACAGCTGTCCAGGGGCTCAATGATGCCCTGATCCAGGTCTGGGAGGAGATCCCCCAGGACACGATCTGCTATCTCATCAGGAGCATGCCCAGATGTTGTTGAGAGTGCATACAGGCACAGGGACTCTGATTTAAGCTATTAGCTGCCATGATGAAATTCATGCACATTGGTTCAGCCTATAATTGACATTTTTTACTTTTTTTGGTGTGACTTTGAATCGAACCCTCAATGGGTTGATGATTTTGGTTTCCATCGACCATTGTCACTTCATGTTCTCAAAGAATTAACAGTGTATATAAGTAAAAAATTTCAATTTTAATATTTTTATTAGTTCATCATAATCAAATGCTGTTTTGAGCAGAGTAATTTCCTTTCTGTAATGGAACACTATTTAAGTGCAGCTGTGTAACCAGGACATTTTAAGCAACTTCAATATAAGCATCAGCATAATTTCTAATTCATTATAGAAAAGGAAAACTGAAATTCTGATCCATCTCATATTCATATTTTGATTTTGATTTCAAACTAAAATATCTTCAGTGTACAGCAAAATGAATACATAATGCTCTTTATAATTATTTTTTTATTTTGTATTTTATTTTAGAAAATGTTTCATTTCTTTATTTATGTAAGGCATCTCTGCTTTACAGCTTTTCTTTGCATATGCCCAATAATTATGCCCAATAATTCTTATTTTTATATATACTGAATATCACTATTGTGCACCAGGTACCCAGATTATGAGTTTATCAGTGATAATTCCATCTCCTGGTCAGCTGGCTTGCACAACCGCTACACTGAGAACTCATTAAGAGGAGTTATCCTTGACATCCACTTCCTGTCCCAGACCAACTACTTGGTCTGCACCTTCTCCTCCCAGGTACTCAACTGTAGACATGTTTTTGTTAGTTTTGTTGAGTTCAAGTATAGGAATGAAGTATAGTTCCTAACATAGCATTTCCCTGAAATCTAATTTATAATTTTGTATCACATGCAGAAAGACAGGTTCTGACATTATAACTGTGGTGCATTGTTGTGTGAGGTAATTCTAACTTCTCTCACATGTAAAGGTGTGTCGTGTGGCCTATGAGATTATGCAGACGCTGCACCCGGATGCATCATCCTACTTCTATTCACTGGATGATATCTACTACTTTGGGGGGCAAAATGCACACAATCAAGTGGCTATTTATGCACATGAGCCCCACAGGCAAGGAGAAATTGTACTGGAACCTGAGGATGTTATTGGAGTGGCTGGCAACCACTGGGATGGCTACTCCAAAGGCATCAACCGCAAGACTGGTCGTACTGGCCTCTACCCCTCTTACAAGGTGAAGGAGAAAATTGAGACAGTGAAGTACCCCACTTACCAGGAAGCTGACAAACTGCTTAAGAAACAGTAGAGGGAAAGTTTTTTTTTTAATTTAAAGTATAATGAAGAAAGCCTGGACCACCTGGATGAAAATGCACTGTGTGTGTGTGTGTGTGTGTGTGTGTGTGTGTGTGTGAGAAAGAGAGCAAGCCATTGAATAAGTGCATGTGTGTCTGAACTTGGACCTGAAGAGGGCCATTCAAATTGTAAAAAAAACAATATATAAACTGGACTCACAGGATAAGCAAATATGCCTCTGCAGGAATTTTCCCTAAACCTCCAACTAAAATGAAGGCAACCACATTTGATTATTTCAGAAAAGATACTAAAAAACAAAAGAAAAAAGCAGCATTACATGCAGCTTAAAACAAGGAATCTTAAATTTGAACTCCCAACTTGAGTTTGAGCACTGTTTTCCTGTGATGTTTTTTCTACATTATGTAACTGACTACATTGGTACATTAGTCATACACCTCTCCTCCTCTGTTCTTATTCTCTGAACATTAATATGCCACTGCACACCCTCATCACAAGCTCTTAGTTTCCTTTGTTGTCCTGTGCTATGATTTTTAATAGTTATAGTCCATTATTTGTCAGAGTACGCCACCAGTCAAAAGTTTGGACACACCTTTTAATTCAATGTTTTTTGTTTAGGGATTTATTTTCTACATTCTAGAACAATACTGGAGATTTCAAAACTATGAAATAACACACATGGACTTAAGTAATCCATATGTAATGACAAAAAACAACAGTCAGTTGTTATTTTAAGACAAGAAGGTAAGGTGTTCTGGAATAGTTCTTGCAAGAACAGTATTGTCAAGTGCATTTGCATAACCCATCAAGCACCATGATGAAACTGGCTCACATGAAGACCATCCCAGTAAAGCAAGACCAAAACTTACCTCTGCTGCAGAGGAGAAGTTCATTTAGAGTTACCAGCCTCAGAAATCACCAATTAACAGCACCTCAGATTAGAGCCATTATGAAGGCTTTACAGAGCATCAGTAGCAGACATATCTCAATATCAACTGTTCAAAGGACATTATTGTGTATTTCGGCCGCCTTCAGCATTGTTTTACAATGTAGAAAGAAATAAACATCAGGAAAGACCATGGAATTAGAAGGTGTGTCCAAACTTTTGACTGGTAGTGTATCTCTGTATGTTTGTTCATGTGGAACCAAATAATGTGCCTAAGAATAATAGATGATGGAACACAATGCTACATGAAATTGATGCAAACTCCAGCGCCTTACAGAGGATTACACTCCTGACCTTCTGCTCCTTGTTGTTCATTATGTTTTCAAAAGATTCTTTAATGTTAATGTAATGTTCAAAAATAAAAAAAACACAGGAAAGAAAACTTAGGTAATTAGCGAAATTTATGACAATGCTAAGAAAGAATATAAGTGAGTATGATAATGAAATATCATTGTGGTAACATTTTAGTGTACTAGAGTGATTTAATATTTTATGTTTGTGTGAATATTGTCTTTTCTGAACCGATCGAATAAAATTGATCAGCCATTGTGTACCTTTGTGCATGTCTTTCGTTGACATTACTTTTTGGTTCACCAGGGTAAGGTCTAGTCATTTTATAAACTTCAAGTTGCTTTAAATGTATTTTAATAAAAGTCCAGCCCCTATTTGTGGACACAAAATGTCACTGCTGCCAAAATATCTGACTATAAATGCGCAATTAGAAATATACAATTTTAGTTTTATTCACAAGTGTAACGTCCGGGACCCCAGCCCTATGCGGGGCTCGAACCCAGACATCCGTGGTGTGGGTGCGCAGGTCAGCACACGGTGGAATGAGACCCATGCGCAGGATTCAGTGAAGCACTGCTTTTATTACGTTTAAGACACAACATAGGGAAACAAACGGAACACAAGACATGGCGTGGTTAACAAAACAAAACGAAAACAAAACCTAGATCTTAACTTGGACATAGAACTTAACAAAACCCAAACAGAAACCACGGTACAGGTAACAATCATGGACAAGGACACAAACACAAGGATCCCTATTTATAGGGGTAGACATGAGGGCTAATAGGATACAGGTGACACAATCAGGATTAGAACAATGGGAAGGGCGTAACAAAAGACACACAAAGAAGCAGGCTTCCAAGGTTCACCTGCCAGCGCCCTCTCTGGGCCTGGCAGGGAGCTGTCCAGCTGTTCCTGACAACAAGACACTTACAGTAAAGGTAACTGAAAATGAAATAATTACTACTAAATATTTTTTGCTAATTTCAGCTGCAATCCCAATGTTGTTAGGCATTTGAGTGGCATGGGCAATTTTTTTTCTTTTCCCTATAAAGCGAAGAGGAAAAGATAAATGAGAATTCTTCCCATTTCACACTTGTTTTAGGATAACTAAGGAAACCAAAACTTGTCAGCATCAGAAAGAAACTTTATTACAAAGGTAAACCTAAAACATAAAGGTGGATATTCTGTTCTCTATTTGGCAAATTCTAATTGGTCCTAGTCTAACTCTCTTTACCATCACTAAATATTTCCCCATCCCTTTAGCTTACCCATTTGCCTTTGATGTTATCTAAAGCAACCAAGGCTGATGAGACTGCATTAGATCAGGCTGGCCTAAGGGATGTCTCAACTTGTGAGTTCTGTCTGTAAATCTATTTTGTTTGGTCAGGTGACCAAACAAAGACATTTGTCTCCTGACTAAGTCATATGACAATAATTCTGTTCTCAATTCCATTCATTGCTTTCTTGAATGAAATTTGGTAGTCATTTATGATACATTATTTTGTTTGTTAGTTTGAGAAATTAGTTTTTGTAGTGCAAATGTCTGTGCCAATTTTTCTCGTGTACCTTCACCTAGACCCAGACATCAGGTTTTGGCAGATTCTCAAGCTTCACAAGCTTTTTTATTTGAAATGGTAAAAATTTGACAAAAGTTGAGTAGATTGCATCACTGGATATTACTGCCAGTCATTTGTCTTGTAAAAGATTTGTCAAATATTAAATGTTTATCTATTTTCTGCTTACTTCACCTTTGACAGTAAAAAACTGAAAGGTTGTGCTAGAATTCATGCCTCTGTGTAGACTGTATGCCTTTGATTTGATTGGTCATTGTGAACATTTTGACATTGATGAAGAGTGTTAGACAACAGAGGGAGCTCAGATCAGAAAGTCATTATCTTGCAAGTTGTACAATATATTTGCTGCACCAAAATAGGGTTGTTATTATTATGCATTTTGCTTTCACGAATTTTATTATGCACACCTCGGAAAATACACCAAGGTCTGGACTGAATTAATTTCTAAGTCTAAGATTTTATTTAAAGTGCTTGAAAAGAACAACTGAAAGTACCTGGACACTTTGACAACCCTTAATTATAATGATTTCTTTTGTAGTTGATTTCTTTTTGTACGTGTGAATGCGTAATTAATACATGAAATGCTTGCAATAGTACACAGACACAAAGTGCTTGAAAGTTGCACTCATTAGGGGCTCAAAACTCCTATAGGTCTGATCCTAGATCCACCCTTTTAGACACATGATAGGTTTATTTTGTACTTAATAGTTTTGAACAAAAAATGTATTCAAAGTATAAACAAAAACATGTTTAAAACTAGTTTGAACAGCTTGAAAATAGTATCCTATAAACACTAAACAGTATAAACACTAAATACTATAGCTGTCCACGCCGGAGTCATTAATTATGTGCCGTAAAAAAAAACAGCCCAAAATAAATAAGCGAACCAACAGTATTCATTTTCCTGTCGGCATGAAATCCGTGTTGTGCTACCTGAACACGGCCCTACTTTTATAGGTCAGCGGTTTCCAGTATTTTCGAGTGGACATAAAGGTCAATTTGCCTCGGACAGAATTCAGCAGAAATGTAAAAGATTATTCGATTATTCAAAATAGGACGTTTCGTGGCGCGGATATGACCGCACTATTGTGTGAGGTTTCCTACGCTTGTTTGTGTGAGTTTTGTCCATTGTACTGTATTGCGGCGTTTTAAAGAGAGCGCAGTAAGCTGCTCAGGAAATCCTCAAACGGGATGAGACTGCTGGGAAATTAGATCCGCTAATGCCAGTTGTATGTGCAGCATAATTCGACATAAATATGTGTCGTAATTTGTGTATAACTTATATACTGTGGTGTGAAGCCTGTAACCTACCTTGCGGAGAAGCAATAAGCGGTGAGCGAAAGGGAGGGGGAGTGCCGCAGAGAGAGAGAGAGAGAGAGAAAGAGAGGGAGAGAGAGAGAGGGAGAGAGAGAGAGGGTGGGCTTCTGTGATGCGGGAGAAAATTTCTGTACTGCTTTCATTACTGTTATGTACTGCCTTCAGCTTAGTATAGACTAGAGTTTATCATCGACTTGAAGCCAGCACGAAGGCTCACTGGAAACGGTACTACTACATGTTGGGAACATGCGCATCACAGGCCGTATGACTTTTGTTGCTACATCTAACTCTGCTGATCTCCATAACAATTGTTTAGCAACCTCAGGATGATGTATTGCAAAAGGACATGGTGGCGTTAAGACTACTATAAACGAAATAGTAGCTATGACTAGGACACCGGCAAGTCTCGATATTCCGTGTGCGTTCGGGTTTATGTCCCTGACTGTATAACTCATACTGATACCTCAGGTAACGATGAAGCGGATAAATATCTGCGGCCACAGGACCTGAAGAAGACGGGTGACCATTCACTGCCGCAGGAGGGCTACATGGAATTCAACACAGGAGCGCGATCTGCCAGGTAAACGCCTCCTACTGCTCCACACCTCCTCCTCCGCCTGATCCACACAAGAACTGACCGAATTAGACAGTAGAGAAGGGCCAAAAACCACACGAGTCCGGTGTTCACTGTAGGAATAAATAACAGGGGATAGCGCATGCATGACGCTGATTTGAAAAGTGCTGGGTTAAAAAAAGATTCTTTTTGCATGATTAATTATAAACCAAGTGAATTCTGAAGCATTTTTGAAGAGTTTTAACTCTTATGTATTCTGCAACATGAGTGTTTTTTTAATAAATCAAAAGCACTTTAGTTTAAACTAATGTTAAATCCAATCCGCGGTAACGCACTGCGGTCAAGCCATCTGTACTTGGGAAATGCCCGGGCGGTCAGCTCTACGATCTCCTGTACGGACTACGCGAGTGCGTATGCATTACGGTATACGGTAGCCCATTTGCGAGGGGATGTAGAACATGCCGTTTGATCTTTAGGCTTCATTAAACACACCCGCTATCTGATATTTGGAATATGCGTGCGCTTCATTAAAATCGGTCAAACTATAAGAAAGTATTAGCATGCATTTTTTTGTTCACCCTATTTCGAAAACGAAATGTGCAGAGATTCATCGAATTAAAAGTAATAAAGTTACCTCTGTGAAACTTTTAGGTCTGAGTCTTTATAATGCGGATTGCACGGAAATGTCTGTAATATTACGGTAAGTTAAATATATATTAAACGTCTATTAAATAATACTAAGCTAAATCACATAAACTCTCGCTTCAGGTACTCATGACCCAACTTTAACTACTTACACTGGTCCGCAAATTTTATGGAAAACGTTGTTTCCTCTACAATTTTTGGTGAAGCCAATAGATTTTTATATGCTGAACACAAATGTGTATTGGTAATTTCTCTATCATGTAGGGTTTTTAAGAAAACTGCATTAACACATTAACACTGTAATGTCTTCAGTATTGCATAGGTCCACCCTATGATATTGCTAGAAAGCAACATAGAGACAACTAGAATTGTTTTGCCACAGATTTTCGCTTATAGTCACTGTCTGAAGCTTCACGTATCAGTGTCCAACAATAGTCTCCCAGCATTGATGGACTCCACTTTCCCTGGTAGCGTTTCTCCGTCGTGGCAATGTCTTGGTGAAACCTCTCACCATGTTCATTACTGACGGCTCCGAGATTGGCTGGGAAGAAGTCCAAGTGTGAATGAAGAAAATGTATCTTCAGTGACATGTTGCAGTTCATCGACTTGTATGCCTGAAGCAGAGTTTCAACCAGTTCAACGTAGATTTGTGCCTTGTAGTTGCCCAAAAAGTTTGACACAACATTCTTGAAGGCAGTCCATGCAACACGTTCGGCACCCTGCAGAAGGTCATCAAAGTGACTATCCATCATCACCTCTCGGATTTGTGGGCCAACGAAAACGCCTTCGTTTATCTTTGCATCACTGATGCATGGAAACATTTGTTGCAAGTATGCAAACACTTCACTTTGTTTATTCATTGCCTTCACAAAATTTTTCATTAGTCCAAGTTTGATGTGCAGTGGCCGAAGAATTATGTTCCTCATATCAACCAGTGGGTCATGTGTTTTTTGTAAACACCTGTATTTCAAGCTTAACATAGCATAGGCATAGTCTGTTAGCTCCTTCTTAAACATGGCAAAGTGGCGCTGTGGTGTTCATAATTGCTCGTGTTCTGTAAAGAATAATAACACAGGGCTTTAGTGACTACTGAAACTTCTGAATAACAGTATGGTAGCTATCTTTGGTAACATGGGTTCTTTTGATGAGTGTCAAGCAGTTTAGCTTGTATAATTTGATTATTTTGTAGCAGCTAATACAATTTCTGAAGATACAGTGGTACCAACCTTTCTGAGCATGATGGGCTTGAAGACATTCACTCTGCCAAGCAACCTGGTTCAGCCAGAAAAACCTGGAGAGAAAAAATATTTTCAAGTTGTAGACACTCTCAAAGTACATTTCTACACCAGTGCCCTTGGTAATTAGAGAGATTTTAGTTTCACTGATGCAGTCAACTAGAAGGGTAAACTATGATGATGTTTGTGATGGTGCTAAAAAGGTTAGCTGAATATTGTGAGTTTGATGATGTGCTGAATGACAGACTTAGAGACAGATTAGTGTGTGGTCTTCACAGTAAGGCCATACAGAAAAGGCTGTTAACAGAGAGCAACCTGACATTGCAAAGAGCATTTGATCTGTCCACTTCCATGGAATTTGCTCAAACAGAAAAATGCATGAAGTTGAGACTGAAATACCAAATGACAACAAAGGACTATGCTGGACTGGAAATTCACCAGGCACATGTTGATGCAGAGGTATGGAGTGTTACAGCTGTAAAAAGAAACAACACATAAAATGCATGTACAAAAAAAAAGAAGGAAAAAAACACACCAGAAAACCGGAAAACGGTACATGTAGAGGCAGAAAAAACCATGCAGAATATACCATTAACACAAGAGTACCCCTTACTGCACATCAGTGACATATTTGCAGGGCTTGCAGGAGGACAGAAATTTAGTAACATTGTTCAGAAAGTGAAGCTCATCCTCCAAATGCTAGGAGACATTTAAAAAGGGAAAATGAGGAGCTACTGAAATTAAAAACCCTGACTCATTTTGATTCTTCTCTTCCAATCCAGCTGGCCTGTGATGCTTCTCCATATGGTGTGGGGGATGTCCTGTGCCATATTCTGTGAAATGGTCAAGCACGGTCAATTATGTTTGTTTCCAGAGTAAACTAGAGGCTAATTATTCTCGAACTGAGTGAGAAGCATTGAGCATTATGTTTGGGGTGTGTAAGTTTCACTGTAGCTTTCAGCCCATATAATGACATACCCTCACTTTTGCTGCTTGTAGGATGCGGAGGTGGGCCCTGTTGTTATCTCCACACACCTGTGACTTTAAATACTGAAAATCATAATTGCATTGTATTGTAGATTGACTATCGAGACTGCCACTATCTGACAGGAATAAGGACACACCTGTAGCTGAATTTTTTTTTTTTTTACTTCACACGAGTCAACAGTGCATGAGTAATGGCCATACAGGTATGCCAAGGCATGCACAATGACCCAGTGCTGTCCATGGACATGGATATCATCATGGCATGCAAAGGTAACAGTGAATACCAGGATGTACAATAAATTCATACCTCTTTTGATGTCATGAACTTTCTGTGCAGGCTTGCTATTGAGAAACTAGGGGAAGTGTTGTCTAAGACAATGGAAACTGTGAGCTAAAGACAGAACTTTCTAAACAGGCTTACCAGTACTGGTATGACATGTTTTGCGTAGCATTAACATTGCTCTTCACTAGAATTAAGGGGCCTAGCCTAAACAATGAAAAATAACCCCAAATCATTATTATTCTTCTGCCAAATGTTACTATTGGCATTATGTTTTTACTAGTTAGCATTTTCCTGGCATCTGCCAAATGCAGATTCATCCATCAGACTTCCAGATGAAATATAATCACTACAGAGAACACATTTCCACTGCTTCAGAGTCCAATTGTTTAAGTGACACTGCTTAAACATTAGTTTGGCATAGAGATAGCTCCCAGTGCACACTTCTTTTGCTAATGTAGTGATGCAGTAGAAGATTTTTGCATGCTACATGCTTCGGCACTCGGTTACCCCACTATTTGAGTGTGCATGGTCTACCACTTTGTGGCTGAACCGCTGCTGCAAGATGCTTCTTCTTTTTGGCTGAGACGTTAGATGCTAGATGCTCCTTGTTGCTTCTATTTCACAATAATAGCACCTGAGTATGTCCTGAACTCAATAAATAGTAGGAGTGTCCTCAAGTTCACATACTTTCATATATATTTAGTTTATATATAAACACAGAGAAACACCTGATTTGTGGGTTGCATTTTTTATGCATAGTGAGGGTGGAAAAAGTTGTCCCAAGGCCAGCTGATTCTGGACATTGCTGCATTACAGTCTGCCAATGGCAGAGAGAACAGGCTGTAGACTGTGAAGGAAGAAATGCATGTCATAAGCAGTATAGCATGCTATACCTTTTTGTATTTTTTTTAGTTTGCAGAAAACGATTGGGTAAGTAATTTAATGAGAGTTTGAAATGTAGTCTCATTTACACTATGTAACAGATATTTGCAGATAACAGTTTCATTTAATTTTGTTGGAGTTTAAATTGTTGGAGAAATAGACTTGAATCACCATTCACCAAATGAATGAAAGTCACGTTGTGAATACTGTATAACATTTACACTTAAGAAATACATCACAGTTTGCAGATAGCCATTTGGTTTACTATTGGAAATATACATGTAAATAACTGAGCAAATAGGTGAGCAGTATAAGAAAATCAAATGATAGAGGTACTGGTATTGTTAAACGTGTTATCACCCAAATGGTCAGGTATTTCTATAGGTTAAATTGTAATCACCGTCACATACACCCTTTGTTCTGCGATGGTCCTTGATGTCCTGCTGCTGCTCCCATACTAAAATTGATTAAGGTTATTCAACCTTAAGGTTGTTCTAATCATATTACTCTATGATATTTAAGCCATTTTGGGTATAAGCTCTTTCTGACATGTACCTTGGAATGGAATCTGGTTTGAGGCAGTCTGTAATTTCTTACAGTAGTGAAATAGAAAAGTCAGGTCATGAGAACCTGAAGTCCTTTTTAGTTTATTTGATTTAGCTTCATGTGATTTAATACACTGCTGACATGGAGGCTTGTTTGAGGACCGGTTTGTTTAGGGTTGTGACCAACCAATCTTGCAATATTGTACACTTCACGGCAAGATTCTCCAGCAGGTTTGCTAGTGGAAGCTGATGGGCTGTAAGCTGGTCTTCCCTAGACAGAAATGGCATTAAGCAGGCTGCTCACTGGGAGGCTGAGCCCCATGCTTTTTAGTCCCATGAAACAGAAAGGCTCAGCCAATTTCAAACACAGCAGGATAGATCTAAGCTAGGCCCTTTCAGGACCTGCTTTGGACTGGCTGCTGCCCAGGTATTTGCTTTATTGGCACAAACAAACCAGCGGGTCCAGGAGCACATGTCTTGAAGATGCGACTAAAGAATACTAAGAATGAAGCAGCCATACTGAATTTGTTTCTTATTTTTCATAAATATAATTATTTTTCATGTTTTCATGATTATATTTTGTTTACATATTGTATTTTTTGTTGCATTTTTTAGTTTTACAAAGTTAAGATTAATAACCAAGAAAAGTACACCTTGGTGTTTTTAAGTGTTCGCATAATGGAGCATAGCCACATTCTATAAGGGCAGAATAGTTCTGATTAACACCTACTGAATGGAAACAACTGCTGTTTTCAGAGGATCTTTTGACTTATCAAAATGAATCTTGAAGTCCCACAATTAATGCCTTGTCTAAGTAAACAACTACGTTTGAAAAGAAATCTGCAAATTCACAGAGGAATTCAAAATATGGTCCTGGAGGTCTGTAAATAAAAAGTGACTCATGTTCAGTTAGTTGTAACAAAAACGCAGGAGCAATTGGTTGAGAATCCATGTGCAGAGCTTTATTACTGTAATGAAGCATACAAATCCAAATCATAAAGCAGAAGAATTAACCAAAAAACAGGCAGCATTCAGTAAACCAATAAATCAGTCAGCGAGCCAAACAAATCCAGACAGAAACCGAAAGCACAAAACCAACAGAGTTTTCCCTAGGTCAAACATGGAAAGCAATCAGAAAAGCAATGGAACAACATGGCTTGGTATGCAGAATACTGACCATGCTTCGCCTTGTGTAAGTGGAGTATGAGTGATATAAATATCCATATATAGGAAGTGAAATTGAGTATCCCAGAAGTGCTAGTATTCGGGTGAGGGCGTCCTCTTTTGGCGAAGGGGGGGAGGCACGCCCAACGGTGTAACAGATTTCCCCTCCCTACGAACACCCCCAGGTGTTCTTCCACGGGGTGGCCCCTGGGCCTGGTCTCTCTGGGTGGCCTGTGTGGAATTCCCTGGTTAGGGCAATGTCAAGGATGTCCCTGGAATCCACTCATGATCTCTCTTCCAGGCCATAACCCTCCCAATCCACCAGATACTGGAGTCTTCCCCTCCTGTGCCTGGAGTCCAGAAGCTCTTTCACCAGATAGGCCAGGGTGCCGTTGGTCCAGTAGTGGAGGAGGTGTGATGTCGGGAGTGTCCTCGACTTGGGCCCCATGTGCAGACTTAAGGAGAGGAAACCAAGCACACATTGGAAGGGGGTTAAGCCTGTGGATGAGTGTATCAAGAAATTTTGTGCATACTTGGCCCAGTGGAGAAACTCGCTTCATCTATGCTGTTCACGGCTACTGTAGGAGCATAAGTGCTGACGAACTTCTTGGATTGAGGATGGTATCTGGAGGTGAGACTGATTTAGAAGATTGCAGAAAGCTCTCCACACTCTTGACATGTACTGGTACAGTGTCCTCTGTTGGAGACAATGTCTTTAGGGAAGCCATAGACTCCAAAGACATAAGTTCTGATGGAGCTGGTCAGTTTGTTGTGCTCTCTGGATTTCTACCATCAGGTCCTAATGGACTGGAGCAATGATCAGAGACAGGAGCAGAATGGGCTCAGAGCTTGTGGGACATTCAATGGGGTCATGTCTCCTTGACAGGGTGTCAGATTTGCTGTTTTTGGACCTTGGCCTGAAAGTAACAGTGAATTGGAACTTGGTGAAGAACAAAGCCCATCTGGCTTGAAGGGAGTTTAATCTTTTGGCTTCTTTTATGTATTCCCGATGCTGTACATTCTTTTCACACATAACTGTGTTGCTACCCATCCAACGTCGTCATATAATTCGCAGATGACACCACAGTTATTTGGCTTTATAGCGGCAGCGTATAGCCGCTGAGAGGCTAAGTAGAAGGAGTACATCCGTGACAAATTCCCATTCATTTGCATTCTCGATGAAAATTTATTAACATGACGCAAAACAATGCATAATTAAAACAATTAGTACATAACAGAACGCATTGTATTCACTTCTGAGATCCAGGTTTGTGAAGATCCATGCCTTCCGTAGTATCTCCAGTGCTGAGGGGTAAAGTGGCATAGAATAGGGGTGTTTTACCATGATGGCGTTTAACCCTCAATAATCTATACAAGGACATAATTCACCATCTTTCTTTTCAATGAAAAACAAACCTGCAGCAGCGGGACAGGTTGAGGAACATATAAATCTGTTTGCTATTCCTCCATGGCTTGGGTCTCTGGGATGGACAAGTGGTAGGCCCAGCTCTTAGTATCAGAGGTATTAGGTAACAGATAATACAGTCCCAAGACCATTGTGGTGGTAACCTCGTAGCCTGCTCCTTGCTGAACATCAGTTGTAAAATCTGTACAGATTTGTCCCTTCCCCCAGTAGGGTATCCAGCTTTATTACTGTAACAGAGCACAGAAATCCAAATCGGGACGCAGAAGAATTAACCAGGTAACAGGCAGCGTTCAGTAAACCAATAAAGCGGTCAGCGAGGCAAACAAATCCTAAAAGACCGAAACCAAAAGCGTAAAACCGAAACCAAAAGAAAGTGGGTCAAACACGGAAAGCAATCAGGAAAACAATGGAACAACACTGCTTGGTACACAGAATACTAAAGATGCTTCACATAATGTAAGTGGTGTATGAGTGATATAAATATCCGTAGATAGAAAGTGAAATTGAGTATGCAGGACGTGCTAGTTTTTGGGTGAAGGCATCCTCTGTTCGTGAAGGGGGGAGGCATGCCCGAAGGTGTAATATTAGTATAAAGAACTTAAAATATGTTTGATTTTTGTGTGGTGCCTAGCTTATCATTATGAATAGCTGCGATACCTCCCCTGCCTGTTAGTCGTGGCTGATGTATATAACTATAACCAAGCTTCATTTAATGCTACATTCTTGTTTGGTTTAATCCATGGTTTTGTTAACCATTGAACACTAAACTTCTGAACAGTAATATATTTTTTTTTAACATCAAGTGCTTTAGATGCAAGAGGTCTTATTTAACCTAGTTTCAGACCAAAGGTGCTGGCTGTGCATTCACTATGAAATTTTAGGTTACTAAAAAAATTTCTGATTGATTACACATTTTTGTTTAGCTCGGGGAACAGATACAGTATCGACATTGTGAACCCTGAATGACAACTCATTGCAGCTAGCAGACTGCTTGTCTTCTCCCTGGCCCTTGCCCTGGGTTGTCCTAGATATGTTTTTGTTTTCACAGGATAAAATTCATTATCCTGCCAGCATTGGAATATTTTTTCTTTTAGTAACAGGCAAAATGAATTGTCATTTAAAAGCAAACTATTAAATTGCCAGTAGGAAGATTTTGTGGTCAAAAGTTCTGTCCTATACACTATATATCTGGAGGGCATAAAAAAGTTTGGGGAGGAGAACAGAATGTGTAGTCTCCAATATCTGGATGCAATTCCCTCCATATTCCTACCAAGCCTAAAGCTTGACACATGCTCTGCAAAATTTGTGAGAAGCAGGAACTATATTGTGTAGAGGGCAACCTGTCTAACTTACAGTCCATGACAATTAAAATCCTCGTCCAAAATCTCCAGGCCCTTATTTGATTAAATAATAGAACCAGTTTTGATATAAATTCAGGACTGTCTTCATTTGGAGCATAAACATTTAAAACGTTTAGAAGTTTCCATGAAATGTGACCAGTGATCAAAAGTTATCATGTTCAAAAATAAAAAGGATATTTTTCTGAATCATAATGGCCACAGCTTATTTAGCCTTGAAGAACACTGACAAACACAGGGTTAGACAATGATGTTGTTAAAGGAAAGAAACCAGTTAGAACCAAAACAAACTTCCCTACTTGCTGGTTTAGTTTATTTTAACAAAAAACTATCTACGCCACTCTTCACTCACAAACGTAAATACATGGGATAGCACCTGCCCCTTACCTAAAGTGTCTAGACAGGTAGATTTTTCTACATGCTGTCAACTGTAAGAGTGCCATCTTGCCTACCCGTCTAAGCCCTGTCATATATGTGCTGTCA
Organism: Hemibagrus wyckioides; assembly: GCF_019097595.1. Classification (NCBI taxonomy): domain Eukaryota; kingdom Metazoa; phylum Chordata; class Actinopteri; order Siluriformes; family Bagridae; genus Hemibagrus; species Hemibagrus wyckioides. The sequence continues at coordinate 8,132,674 of NC_080718.1, read as the reverse complement.
AGACAGCACATATATTTAAATAAAATAAATAAAAGTGAATAGGTAATGGTTGAACAGAAAACTTGAATGCAGAGTTAAGTTGTCCCAGTTTAATAGACCAAATATTTGCCCAAAATTCTTGTTCTTGTGAGTAAAATTTGCAAACATTGAGCCACTCACATTAACATGTGAAAGCCACCTGTTTATGCCTATCATCTGGTCCAATACTGTGGGGTCAGATGGTGATCCAATGATGGATGATAATTCTGGAAGGTTATTGATAAACCTCTCTGCAGTAGTAAACTTAAATGTACATTTAACTTACGTGCATGTATGATGTCTAAGACACATTTTAAATGAGACTATATAATGGTCCTGGAGGTCTGTAAATAACAATTAATGGAATCGGCTGGGTAGATTTTTTGTGCCTACATCTGTAAAGTTAATATAAAGAGCTTTGAATGTGTTGACTTTATGTCTAGATTATTGTGTAACGTCTAGAGTACCATCATAAATAATTGCAACACCTTCTCCCCTGCCTGTCAGGCATGAGTGCTGTATATGACTATGTCTGGGTAGACTAGCTTCATTTAATGCTCTATATTCATTTGGTTTTATCATTTGTATAATAAACTCTGATTAGTAATAGTTTAATTAACAATAAGGTGCTGGCTGTACTTTCAATATGGTGAAATGCTAATCAGATTACTTAAACATTTTTTTGTGTTTCTAAATTTTTGTTTAGCTTAGGAAACACACACAGTCTCTATATTGTGTCACCTGGGTGATGAATAGTTGCAGCTAGCAGATGGTCAGTTTATCTTGCTTGTTTACTCCCTGGCCTTGGCTCTGGATAGTCACCAAAATGTCTAGGCCTGTCCTTGGTATGCTAAGCCTGTTCTTGCTATGTTGCAAGAAATGAGAGCAGCACCTTCCAGAGTGGGATAGACACTTCCACCCTAACAGGCTAGCCTTACCATCAAAACTGCTCCAGTTATCTATAAAACCCACAAAGCTGTGACCACAACCTGTTGTAAGCTACATTGCCACACAGCATTGTGCTGGGGCTAGAGCATATTACAGGACCAGACATCGCCTTCACTAATTGTCAGTGACATTTTTGACATTACCTCCTACATTATAAACTACCTTTGAGGTACAAAGGTTGCTAACAAAGAGGCTTAAAAGATAAACAAGACAAAACAACTGGATGTGTCCTTGTTTTCTTCGTTGTTGGCCATAGAGGTTGTAGGAAACTACAGACTACCTCAACCCAGACTTCACTCCACAGAACACATCTAAAAGAGCTCATTCCCAAAAAGGCTTACATATCATATAGAAATATGTTTAATTCAATTCAATTTATCTATATGGTATTTTCACATTGGCTTAAAGCAGTCTTACCAAACATTTAGAACACTTAATCCAATCAATTATTAGTATGGGAGTGGCAGCAAGACATCAAGGACCATCTTTGAACAAAGAGTATATATGACCATGATTACCATTTAGTATTGCCCGACCATTTGGGTGATAACACCTATAACAATACCAAGCCAAGGTATACGTGACCGTGATTACCATTTAAGGACATCCAGCTAGACGACAGTATCACCCGGCCATTTAGGGGATACTCAGTTCTTACAATAATTTACATTTAAAGTAAAACTCATTTAAATTACACACAGGAAACACTGTATAAAATGTTTGAATAGGATTTGTCTTGCGTTCTTTTTGACTTTTAAAAGTACTTTATGTATTTTGTCACTGCGACACTGCAATAAACTTCTTCTTCATTAAGATCTTTGACACCCTCATCGTTTTATTTTTCTTACAATGTCCTCACTGTATATTCTGTTCTTCTTGTTCTTCTGATTAGCGTTTACCTTTTGCCCATTTAGCTGGTCTATTTAAGTTACACTGTTATCTCTGTTCTCTGCTTGGTTTCTGAATCTCTTGGTGTTTTGTTTATGATTGGTGTTGTGCATGTTCCTGAACCTTATAATTTTTTTCATTATTTGATCTAAAACTGTGTTGGCACCTTACTCTGGGAGTACAAACACCAACTTGTAATAGAAGGGTAAAGAGGTGGTCTCTTAAAGCAGAGACCCATGTTTGAGACCCATCTCTTACACAAGTGGTTTGGTAATGGCAGAACACAACGTAAACTGGACAGATTCTTTGCACCAAACAAAAGACACATAAGGGTTTAGATAGACAAATTAATTGAAGGGCAAACTGAAAACAAGTAAGACTAATCAAAGCATGTAAGGGCAATAACTAATAAAATAACAATTAACTAATAAAATGGGGGCAGCACGGTGGCTTAGTGGTTAGCACTGTTGCCTCACAGCAAGAAGGTCCTGGGTTTGAATCCTGGGGTCGAACTGGGGCCTTTCTGTGTGGAGTTTGCATGTTCTCCCCATGCCTGCATGGGTTTACTCCGGGTTTCCTCCCTCAGTCCAAAGACATGTACATTAGGTTGATTGGTAATTCTAAATTGCCTTTGTGTGTGTGTGGTTGTTTGTCTATGTGTGGCCCTGCGATGGACTGGCGACCTGTCCAGGGTGTACCCCTGCCTTTTGCCCTATGTGCGCTGGGATAGGATCCAGCAGACCCCCGTGACCCTAGGAGTCCTAGGAATAAGTGAATGAATAATAAAATGGGCTGAGACAGGACATGAACCAAAATAAAAACATGGAAGTGCGTTGCTGTGCTGTGGGCTGATACGTGCACTGCACAGCTTGGCTTGCAGCATTTGGAGCAAGCACCACTAATAATAATAATATTTATTAAGTATATGAGTATACAACAGTGGTGATTCTTTGCTTTGCGAGCACTACTAATAAGATGTGTTTAATGAAGGCAAAATAATGAACCACATTTTTTTAAAGTCCTCTCACAAATTAAATGCTGCATCGTTGCATCGTTGCATGTGAATTCAAAGAACTATTCCCAAGTGCAGATGACAGACAACAGTAATTAAATTATGATAATATGACATATTATATGACAATTATTATTTCCATTATTATTTTTAATGAACTATAGTATACATTGCTTACACTCTGTGTGCCCTGGAATCCAGTAGAAGAAAGAGTAAGAACCTGCAAAATTACCTTAACCATTATAATGAACTACAGCTTTATATTAGCACAGTATCATGATTGTAGTTTTGTGATCATATCACCATGTATGAAGCAAAAGTGAAGCTCAGGGGGGAATCTTTCTTGTGTTTATTTATATATATATTTTTTACTGTTCTTTACTGTCCAAGAGGACTTAAAGTATCTGCTTTTAAAGTTTTTGAGCTTTCTCACTCAAATTCTTGCTTATTCAGACATGGAGGATTGTTTCCTTTTGTTCATTCATGGAAGGTACATGGATTAATTTTTGTGCTTTGTTTTTGTTTGTCCCTCTTTGTAACCCCCCCCCCCCCCATCACCACCACCTTGATGTTTGTGTGTGTGTGTGTGTAATTTGTTTGTTTTTGTTTGTAATTCAATTAAACACCTCAGTATGCGCTCCCTCAGCTCACACAGATCCAACACTGTGAAACGAGCATCATTTGCAAGAGACGGCATGATTGAGGACATCCTAGTTCCAACCAAAACCACGGTGAGATGTGCCTCATATTTCCTATGTGTTGCACCATTTTTTGTCTCAGACTTATCATCCATCTTTGAGAGACCACACTGAAAATTTGGGATTTTTTCCCTTTAAAACTGGAAACAAAAGGAATGATTCTGAATTCTGAAAACTTTTAAACAAAAAATTCATGTTCAATATTAAATATGTTGACGCATGTGTTCAGGTGACATGCTGATTTATTTTAACATAGATCATAATGGTTAACACAAATTATGGGAGTCTGTTTCAGCTTGAGTGTATATTATCATTAAATCAAAAAGGGGACATACCAATTACTGAAGAAAGAAATTATGAAGTTCATTTAAATATTTCAAATGTATATTGTAATAATATCAATGGTAAATTAATCTATTTAAAAATGTGTTAAATTGATAAAGAATATCAAACAGAAGCACTTTTACTAATGATCTCAGACTTCTAGACCCCACTCAGTACTTTGCTGCTGTTAACTATCACATTTACTGGGCAGTAATGTTTCAGAAATTCTTTTTGCTGCTAACAAGTATCATATTTAACAAGAATTAATGTTTCAGAAATACTATTTAATGCTGTCACTTACCATGTTCAACAGGTGTTAATGCTTCTTGAAGTATCGTATTCAGCAGATGCTAATAATTTATTAAGTTTTGTTTCATATAAGTAATCATATATATGCCCAAGTATGCCCAACATTTGGATTCTTTCTTTTTCTTTCGCATATGCGCACACACAACCAGACCTGGATTTCACTTAAGGTCAAAGCTCATGGGGATGTAATGTTGCAAAACAACTATTCTGACAGTGTGTCCTGTTTAACAATTGATCCAGGGTGGGCCTTCCTAGGTGCTTACTAGGCACAAACATGCATGCAAATAATTTCTCTCTCCCATTAAAATAAAGAAATACATACATGGCCTATTATTTTCCTTTCAAAGACTTTAAGTCTTTAGATGGAGAATACTGTTGATTCTTTGAGTGCTAAAGTTTGGCCGTTTGTCTTTTCGAGCAAGAAATGACTTAATATTGCATGATAAGGCTTAATAGGAGGAATAGATGAATGATTGCAAAGACATATTTTCCTTCAGTGTGAAAAAAGACTACTACTGAGACTGTAATGTTTGGCCAATGTGACTGGGAAAAGTCCCATAAGTGGTATAAGGATGTTTTTGGGCCCCAAGACAATCTCCATCACAAATTCCAAACAAGGCCAACAGATTTTTCCAAGAACCAGGATTCACTGCATTGTTCTGCCACATTTAGGGGTGATTATGCTTCTGATGAAGAGAATTATGAAGTAAGATATGAACAAACCAGCTAGCATTAGCTATAATCTGATGAATTATCTCAAAAGATGTTGTTTCAAAAACAAAGAAACACAAGAAAAGTAAGTAAAGATTTGTGAACTTTGAGGTTTTCATTTGCTACTCTTTCAATGTTGAAGGCAAAATTTCCCAAGTGTCTACCCATTTAACAATAAATAAACTTAAAATCTTTTCAGCATCTGCAGTTTTTTCAATCAGTTTCTCACAGATGATGGCACAGCCAGTTCTGGGTTTGAAGATAATGTCCAAGGTGATCTTTTTTTTTATTTTTTTCACAATTATTGATCAACAGAAAAAATGGATTCCCAATTGGCCTTTTTCGATAGATCTATCTCAACTTCACTCAGTGTCCATTAAAAGGTGGTATCAGATTGATGTCCAGTGAACTAGTATGGTCAACAAGCACCACATTTTCTGTGATGGCAGTAAAAAGACATACAACAACATTGCATATCTGCAAGTACATACTGTGTACGGGGAAGTAGTCACCAGTCTAGTAGCACTAAAATCCATCACTAACACTTGACTTCAGAGCTGCCCCCAGCTGTGACTCTCTCACCAATCAATCACCCTCCCCATCACTGTGCAACTCTCAGGTGTGGTTACTGTTGACAGCGTAACTGTCAAATTTCCTGTGGGTTCAAAGGATAGGCCTTCTAGTGGGCCTTCAAGCGCCATCTGGTGGGCCATGTAGGCAGTGGTAGACTACCCCCAAATTAATTTTTATCTATTTTTTAATTAACAAATCTTGTTATTTTCTAGTTATCTAATTGTTCTTATGAATTTATGTGATCAAAAACACTCAAGTCAAGTCAAGATGCATTATCTAAAAGCTAATTTATGTTTAAATATTGCAACACCAATCACGTCACAACGTCCAATTGAACGTTTGTTCGATCAAATGCAGTAACGTTAACTATGTTACTGTAATATGGATCTTTTTTTTTAAAAGAAAAGCAGATGTGGGAGACAGACCTGTACAAGCAAAAGCTTCGAAGTGTGTGGTGAGAAAATACGATGCTGAATACATTAAATTTGGTTTTATAAGGGCAGGTACTGAGACTAAGCCAAAGGCACAGTGTGTTGAATGTGGAGAAATTTTGTAAAAATAAGGTGCATAAACCATCAAAGCTGCAGAGACATTTGAACTCAAAACACCCGGGCTTTGTTGGGAAGCCAAAAAAATATTTTCCTAGTCTGCTACAGTGGGATAACAGATTAACAGCAGAGTATATTATTGTACTTTTTTACTTATTATTGTATTTTCTGTTATTCTGTGTTCATACTATCATATTTGGAAAGGTGGTCCTTGGAATATTTTTAAACAGTCATTGGTGGCCCATGAGTTGCAAAAGGTTGAGAACCCCTGGTCTAAACAATGCAGTGCTGCCTTTTGTTACTTCAGCATGCACCCATAGATATCCCTTCAGTACACCAAGATCATGATGTCTTCAGTAAAACCAAAGCAAATTGATTTACCCCCACACCATCCTTATGATTGTGCTATCAAGCTGTTTCCTGGAGCCATGCCTCCCATAACCAGTTTTACTCACTTTCACACACTGAACAGAGGTCTATGGAGGAGTATATCCAAGAGGCACTACAACAGGAATATACCCACCCTTCCACTTCTACTGATATTGTGGATTTTTTTTTGTGGAGATTAAAGTAGGAGAACTTAGACTGTGTATTGAGCATTGTGGACTCAATAAAAACATTGTGAAATTTATATTTCTGGCATTTGGCAGACTATCCAGAGCAACGTACAAAAGTGCTTTGAAGTCTCTATCAATGAATACATTAACAAACTTGGGATATCATCTAAAAACTGTGTTGGGAGTTTTTTTTAAATACAGCATACAACAATACATAAAGCAGGGAAAATAAGAGCTAGTTTAATTGTTTTAGGAAGAGGTGAACTTAGGCAGGTTGAACCCTAACCCTAACCCAAGGTTGCAAGCAGTGGCCAAAGGGGAGATCAGAGATTCAGGGATATAGCAAGATCCTGGGCTGGGGATGAATCCCTTGGGATGACCAGCAGTTCAGTTTTGCTGGGATTGAGTTTCAGGTGATGAGCCGTCATCCATAATGATGTCTACCAGACACGCTGAGATCAGAGTGGAAACTGTGGTATCTGAGGGAGGGAAGGGGAAGGTAAGTTGAGTGTCATCGGCATAGAGAAACAGAGAGTGAGTATAGTGGGTGAAAAGAGAGTGAATATAGAGGGTGAAAAGGAAAGGAGCAAGTACTATGGGACACTAGTGGAGAGTCTGCGTGGAGCAGATGTCAGTTAAGTTGTCTTTATTTGTCACATATACATTACTGCACAGTGAAATTCTTTCTTTACATATCCCATCCTTGGGGGTTGGGGTCAGAGCGCAGGGTCAGCCATGATGCAGCATGCCTGGAGCAGGATTGGTTGGGAGCCTTTCTCAAAGGCCCAACAGTGGCAGCTTGGTGGTGCTAGGGCTTGAACCCTGTTCTTCCAGTAAACAACCCAGAGCCTTAACCACTTGAGCTATTACAGCCCCAATATCAAGCCCGTCCATGTTACCTGATATGAGCAACAATCCAGGTGAAAAGTAAACCATTCCCATGCAGTTCCATGAACTCCAAGACTCCTGAGGGTGGACAAGAGAGTCTTGTGTTTGACTGTGTCAAATGCTGCTGAAAGGTTAAGGAGAATGAGGACAGATGACAGCTTGGCTGATTTAGCAGCATTTAGTTTCTTAGTGACAGCGAAAAGGGCAGTCTCTCTGCAGCTTCAAAGCCAGACTGGTTGGGATCTTGGAGGTTGTTTTGTGAGAGATAGTCAGACAGTTGATTATAAACAATGCATTCAAGAATTTTAGAAAGAAAGGAGAGAAGTGAGACTGGTCAATAATTGCCAGAGTGTTATGAAAAATATTTATAAAAATTACAAAGTTTAAAATTGAAAATTATATTTATCCCTAATGAGCAAGCCAGAGGCAATGGAGGCAAGAAAAAATCCCTGAGATGAGGTGGTAGACTTAAACATTGAGACTGTGTTTGAGTCCTGCACAGTAACTAGATGGCTGTTCCATAACTGCAGAGCTTCCCTGTTAAACGTGAAGATGGAGGAGTGGTGCTCATGTGGACGAGCTTTTATCATTAGTTTTGGGTTTGCCATTTTGCCATTTGAGTCATCATCCATTTGCCCCACTGTGAGGGCTCTATTGCCAAAGTTGTGGGTTACTAACTCCACCTAAGGCGTCCAGAGATTCCCTTACAGAACCAACAGTTCTTCTTTTTGTTAGCCCTCTCTAGTGTCTGGATGTGCACCTCTAATGCTACAGTCTTTTTGGTCAGAGAGCTAAATAACTATATATAATAGATAACTATAGATAATAGATAATATAAGCTAATAATTATATATATAATTATATATACACTGTATTGCCAAAATTATTCGCTCACCTGCCTTGACTCGCATATGAACTTAAGTGACATCCCATTCCTAATCCATAGGGTTCAATATGACGTCGGTCCACCCTTTGCAGCTATAACAGCTTCAACTCTTCTGGGAAGGCTGTCCACAAGGTATAGGAGTGTGTTTATGGGAATTTTTGACCATTCTTCCAGAAGCGCATTTGTGAGGTCAGACACTGATGTTGGATGAGAAGGCCTGGCTCTCAGCCTCCGCTCTAATTCATCCCAAAGGTATTCTATCGGGTTGAGGTCAGGACTCTGTGCAGGCCAGTCAAGTTCATCCACACCAGACTCTGTCATCCATGTCTTTATGGACCTTGCTTTGGTCACTGGTGCACAGTCATGTTGGAAGAGGAAGGGGCCAGCTCCAAACTGTTCCCACAAAGTTGGGAGCATGGAATTGTCCAAAATGTCTTGGTATGCTGAAGCATTCAGAGTTCCTTTCACTGGAACTAAGGGGCCAAGCCCAGCTCCTGAAAAACAACCCCACACCATAATCCCCCCTCCACCAAACTTTACACTTGGCACAATGCAGACAAGTACTGTTCTCCTGGCAACCGCCAAACCCAGACTCGTCCATCAGATTGCCAGATGGAGAAGCGCGATTGGTCACTCCAGAGAACGCGTCTCCACTGCTCTAGAGTCCAGTGGCGGCGTGCTTTACACCACTGCATCCGACGCTTTGCATTGCACTTGGTGATGTATGGCTTGGATGCAGCTGTTCGGCCATGGAAACCCATTCCATGAAGCTGTCTGCGCACTATTCTTGAGCTATTCTGAAGGCCACATGAAGTTTGGAGGTCTGTAGCGATTGACTCTGCAGAAAGTTGGTGACCTCTTCGCACTATGCGCCTCAGCATCCGCTGACCCCGCTCCGTCAGTTTACGTGGCCTACCACTTCGTGGCTGAGTTGCTGTCGTTCCCAAACACTTCCACATTTTTATAATACAGCTGACAGTTGACTGTGGAATATTTAGGAGTGAGGAAATTTCACGACTGGATTTGTTGCACAGGTGGCATCCTATCACAGTTCCACGCTGGAATTCACTGAGCTCCTGAGAGCGACCCATTCTTTCACAAATGTTTGTAAAAACAGTCTGCATGCCTAGGTGCTTGATTTTATACACCTGTGGCCATGGAAGTGATTGGAACACCTGATTCTGATTATTTGGATGGGTGAGTGAATACTTTTGGCAATATAGTGTATATAAATAATAACACCCCGCAACTAAAACACTGGACAAGATAAATGTATCATAAGGCTTGTTTACAACATACCTTAGTTGAAGATTGGCTAAATATAGGCTGAATATTATTTTAAAAAGATCTGATGTAGAGGGCCTCTGCTTGCTGTATTTAGACAGAAAACAGAAATGTTCTTCAAAAAATTAATTGTGAAAGGAAAATTCAACAAACAAAAATAGCAGAGCAAAATTTTAAAATTTATAGGTAAAGTTTGTCACAACAAACTTTGAAAGTTTAAAATAGTCACCAGTTTGAAATGTGAAGTTTTTTTTAAAGACAAACAGACAGACAAACAGACTGGAAAAATGGGCACCTCTTGTGGAGTGTTCCCGGTCTGCAGTGGTCAGTATCCATCGAAAGAGGTCCAAAGAAGGAACAGTGGTGAACCGGCCACCGGCTCATTGATGCATTTGGGGAGCGAAGGCTGGCCCGTGTGATCCAAACCAACAGACAAGCTATTGTTGCTCAAATTGCTGAAGAACTTAATGTTGGATCTGATAGAAAGGTGTCAGAATACACAGTGCATGACAGGTCAGGGCTGTTTTAGCATCAAAAGGGGAACCAACACAATATTAGGCAGGTGGCCATAATGTTATGCCTGGTCAGTGAATAACACAGTTCTCATTCTGCCAATCATTTTGACATGTCTATGTTGCTGTAGTTTTGTATTCCATCTTTTTCTGGGGCTTACTGTGAATGTGATGTCATGTGACATAATAGCGACAGGTAGAAAGAAATATGGAGAGATTGTGTGCAAGTGTGTCAACATAATGAAACAGTATAATTAAAATGCAGACTCAGGCAAAAAAAACTCGTGGCAAATGATTTCAAATATCCCCAACATTTACGGCAATAGCTGAATCAGACTTTTACCAGGATCCTACTCCCCAATATTTGAGTGAAACATATTATAAGAGCTGCAAGTGTTGCCTAGCACAAGATTTCTCTGTGTGCTTAACTGCATATGTGTGTGTGTGTGTGTGTGTGTGCATGTATGCGTGCATCACATTATATTTCCAGCACCTCGCAGTCCCTCTGGAACAGAATGAGTGTTTCAGGCATTATAGCTGGACCCAAGACACTGTGGACCAATCACAGAATACCATGTCCAGTCCCATCCACTCAGGGTAAGAGAGAGAAACTGTCCTTCCTCATGAGTCTAATGGAGAGGCACACATGCCATTCATCTTTTTATGAGGTATTGTGTTGAGGTTACACACAAAGACACCACCGAGCTCAAGAGTGGTCACAGCATGACACTCATTGCAATTCTGTGTGTGTTGTGTCTTCCAGCCTTTCCTTTCTCTCTCACTCTAATTTATCTTCCCTTGTTTGTTCTTGGCAGGTTTCTGGTGAGCTTCATGGTGGATGCCAGGGGTGGGTCTATGAGAGGAAGTCGTCATAATGGCATGCGCATTATCATCCCACCTAGGAACTGTCCAGCACCAACACGAGTTACATGTCGCTTGTCAAAGCGCCAGTGCCTGCCATACCCACCCCCCATGGTGGAGGGTGAGGGGCTTGTCAGCAGGCTAGTCGAAGTGGGACCAGCCGGAGCCCATTTTTTAGGGTAAGACAGCTGGTCATCAAGGTTCAAATAAGACATTATAAAAGATTGTGCTCTTATTTGATTAGATTATTAACTCAGAAACATTATGAATTCTATCTTAAGCATGCACATTTTACAGGCCTAATAAAAATCCATTTTTCATGACCCCTAGTAATTCTCATATTTACTACAGGGCTGTATATGCTTAATCATAAACACCATGCTGCGACCTTCTAAGCATCTGTGTGTAAAATACTTTGAGATTTTGATCCCAAATTAAAAATTATATAAATAAAAAATTTTCCTCTAAATTTGAGTAATTAATATAACAATAGATCGGTCAAAAGATTTCTTGTTCATTTATAGGTTATACATCTTATTTTAAGATCTAACATTATTTTCATGGGTTTTGTAATATCCCATGACCTTCACCCTTGACCTGTTGACATGTTTCCCGGAATACATGGCCGTCCAACACTTCACTCCCCAACAACCACGGACCTTGTCACATTCACAATCCCCTGATTACTAATCACACACATACCTGAACACAATCACTACACCACATATAAAAATCACAAACAACTGCTCACTGCAATGCTCAGTGTTAAATTTAGCAAGCCATATTATTTCATATATTGTTATTCTGGTTTTGATACTGAATGTGCTATTTTTTAATCTAATCGTCTGATCTCTGCCTGTTCTTGGATTATATTTTTGAACACTGTTTTGGATTTGTCTGCCAGTTCTTCAAAAAAAACTTTATACTGCACTTGCATTCATTTCAGCAATCCTTAACTTTTTTTTTTTACATATTTTTTTTAAAAAAGAAAAAAAGGTTATGAGCTTTTACTAGTGTTTTTAACATTTCATTTGCAGTTAGTTTTTTAATGCTGCTGCAGATCCTTATAATCAAATTTAGTTTTATTGCTCTTTTAATAATGGACATTCACAAAGCAGATTTACAGAAATATATACTGTAAATTCTAGATAGAAAGTTAACATTTACTGTATCTCACAAAAGTGAGTACACCCCTCACATTTTTGTAAATATTTTATTATATCTTTTCATGTGACAACACTGAAGAAATGACACTCTGCTACAATGTAAAGTAGTGAGTGTAAAGCCTGTATAACAGTGTAAATTTGCTGTCCCCTCAAAATAACTCAACACAAAGCCTAACCGTCAACACATGTCTAAACCGTTGGCAACAAAAGTGAGTACACCCCTAAGTGGAAATGTCCAATTCGGCCCAATTAGCCATTTACCCTCTCCGGTGTCATGTGACTTGTTAGTGTTACAAGGTCTCAGGTGTGAATGGGGAGCAGGTGTGTTAAATTTGGTGTTATCGCTCTCACACTCTCTCATACTGGTCACCGGAAGTTCAACATGGCACCTCATGGCAAAGAACTCTCTGAGGATCTGAAAAAAAGAATTGTTGCTCTACATAAAGATGGTCTAGGCTATAAGAAGATTGCCAAGACCCTGAAACTGGGCTGCAGCATGGTGGGCAAGACCATACAGCAGTTTTACAGGACAGGTTCCACTCAGAACAGGCCTCGCCATGGTCCACCAAAGAAGTTGAGTGCACGTGCTCAGTGTCATATCCGGAGGTTGTCTTTGGGAAATAGACGTATGAGTGCTGCCAGCATTGCTGCAGAGGTTGAAGGGGTGGGGGGTCAGTCTGTCAGTGCTCAGACCATACACTGCATCAAATTGGTCTGCATGGCTGTCGTCCCAGAAGGAAGCCTCTACTAAAGATGATGCACAAGAAAACCCGCATACAGTTTGCTGAAGACAAGCAGACTAACGACATGGATTACTGGAACCATGTCCTGTGGTCTGATGAGACCAAGATAAACTTATTTGGTTCAGATGGTGTCAAGCGTGTGTGGGGGCAACCAGGTGAGGAGTACAAAGATAAGTGTGCCTTGCCTACAGTCAAGCCTGGTGGTGGGAGTGTCATGGTCTGGGCCTGCATGAGTGCTGTCGGCACTGGGGAGCTACAGTTCATTGAGGGAACCATGAATGCCAACATGTACTGTGACATACTGAAGAAGAGCATGATCCCCTCCCTTCGGAGACTTGGCCGCAGGGCAGTATTCCAACATGATAACGACCCCAAACAAACCTCCAAGACAACCACTGCCTTGCTAAAGAAGCTGAGGGCAAAGGTGATGGACTGGCCAAGCATGTCTCCAGACCTAAACCCTATTGAGCATCTGTGGGGCATCCTCAAACATAAGGTGGGAGAGCGCAAGGTCTCTAACATCCACCAGCTCTGTGATGTCATCATGGAGGAGTGGAAGAGGACTCCAGTGGCAACCTGTAAAGCTCTGGTGAACTCCATGCCCAAGAGGGTTAAGGCAATGCTGGACAATAATGGTGGCCACACAAAAAATTGACACTTTGGGCAATTTGGACGTTTCCACTTAGTGGTGTAATCACTTTTGTTGCCAACAGTTTAGACATTAATGGCTGTGTGTGGAGTTATTTTGAGGGGACAGCAAATTTACACTGTTATACAGGCTGTACACTCACTATTTTACATTGTAGCAGAGTGTCATTTCTTCAGTGTTGACACATGAAAAGATATAATAAAATATTTACAAAAATGTGAGGGGTGTACTTACTTTTGTGAGATACTGTATATATATATCCCTAATAAGTAAGCCAGAGACAAGCCTGGCAAGGAAAATCTCTATGAAGTGGCACATAGAAAAAAAAGAGTAACTGAGGATTTCCACAGTTTTGGGTTGCCCAAAGCTCATTTTTGAGATTCAATTTTGAGAGAAAAATGGTGGGCTTGAGGTGTTTGGAGTGGTGGAGGTTTTTAAAACATGAATTCTCATTGGTCGATAATCAAATCAAAATAGTTTATACATACCAATGCTTACTTTAGGTAATGACGGCGAATCTTTGTCAAATTTTGTGAAATTTGATGGAAAAATGCATAATGTCAAACTAATGATTCTCATTTAGCAATTGAGGTCGACGCCACATGCAAGAACAAGTTTAGATGGGAATGCCTGAAATGCTTAATTGTAGTGTATGGTAAACAAGTAGCCTAACGCAAGTGTATTCTTTGCAAAAAGGTTATTTCTATTATCTGTTATCTGATGTGGCCACCTTTGTCATGTATAATTGTTACTTTGAACATAAAGCATGCAAATATATGTTTCATGATCTGCAATGACACAGTAGCTGTTGATTTGGCCACCATAAAAATATAGCTCTGGAAAAAATAAGAGACCACTGCCCAATCTCCAGATTTGAACCCTATTGAAAACCTCTCGAATGTCATCAAGAGGAAGATGGATGGTCACAAACCATCAAGCTAAGCTGAGCTGTTTGCTTTTTTGCAAAAAGAGTATAACATTACCCAACAGCAATGTGAAAAACTGGTGGAGAGCATGGAGCCAAAACACATGCAAATCGGGGTTATTCCACCAAATACTGATTTCTTAATATTATTTAGCCAAAGCATTAACACAATTTGTTTACAAATTATTTGCATTTTGTTTTATTTGAATTATTAAAGCTCTGCAAATACTGCATGATCTTGGGTTATTTTGATGTGTTGTCATTTCCTTTAAATATACACTCTAAATAACAATAGTTATATTTTGAATTTAGGAGAAATATTGTCAGCAGTTCACAAAAAATGAAACAAAACTGTTCATCTTACCAATACATGCACCTGTAAGAAAAAAACTAAGAAACTGATTATTTTGCAGTGGTCTCTTATTTTTTTTTCCAGAGCTGTATATTTGTCTTTCATATTTATGAATGATAATGGTGGAAGAAATAAGCTCATGCCATTGTTAGGGACTTTACAGTATTTTGATGTGCCGTTTTCAGATTGTTAATTGCTTTTGATGCTTTCATTTTAGTTATATAATTATTTATGTATTCTTTTTGCTGGCAGTTTATCTTAGAATACTTTGTCATGGGATAATTAAGATTTTGTGACATCATTTCTGTTAAAATATTAAAACTGAATGTTTCTTGTTATACTAAACTTCTACATTCTAAAATACTGCCTTGCAGTTTTCTTCACCCAGAATGCATATTTTTTCTGGGGCTTCGCCCTCTGAATCCCCACTGGGGTGTTGCCCCTTGACCTCATTGCTTGGGCAAAGCCCTCACCCTGAAACCATTTCCTCCCCTGTCATCAGCATTCAATCACACCCCTGGATAGAGCTATTCTGAATAATTTCTCTTTTATAACTGTATACTATGTTATGAAATAGTGCAATGGTCTAATCTTATGAAAATTATTATCTTATGAGCAAGCAGTTAATAACCATCAGTGTGATTTCTAAAATCATTAAAGTTTTCATTTAAATCTATTGTATCAAAAAGAAGTTGCTAACTACTCAATGATGGAGACTTGAGAGCAAATTATTCTTAGCAATTGAAATCCTAGATAAGTATATTCATAGCCATCTTCATGATTTCTGTATGGTGCATGTATCCACTGTAATCTCGTGGTGATATGCGGAGGCATCATAATCAGCAGCAATGATTTGCATGTGACAAAAACTACACACAGAAGTAGGGCTTCAAATTTGATCAAGCAGGTCTGGACAACACAAGATCGCTGGAATCTCAGGGGTAGTAGATGTAGCTTGACAGAGAGATGGGAGAAGAAAAAGAAAGGTAATAACCTATACTTTTAGGCTGAATTTGCTCACTATTGTCACCACTGATTATTCTCACTCGGTCAAAGGTGTGTCTCTGGTGTCTTCTAGGACATTGGAGATAATGGGGAGATTTGATATTGGCCTATAGCTAGACAGCTGACAAAATTAATCCAGAAATAGGACCTATAAGCATTAAAAATATGCATTTCATTACAGCATAGAACACATTTGCAATTTTAAAAATTTTCTTCATTGATTTTCAGGCCCGTCATTGTGGAGATCCCACATTTTGGCTCTATGCGTGGTAAGGAGCGTGAGTTGATTGTACTGCGCAGTGATAATGGTAATACATGGAAGGAGCATCATTATGAATGCTGCCCAGAAGATCTCTTTGCTCTGCTAAATGGCATGGATGAAGGTAAATGAAATTAAGATAAAAAGTGAATACTGTTATTTACTATAGACAGGGTTGTGATAAAGCTTGGCTTTAAAGTGTGTATTACATAAAATGCAAATCAGTAGCAGTCTCTTGCACTACAGTAAAGATAATATCTATTTCTGATTTATTTTCAGTCCTGCATTATAGTGTGGTGCACTATGTTCATTGAATAAGTTATAAGTGCAATGTATTGCAACTAGCAGAGAAATCAGTCCAGCTGAACTGTAGGACTGATTCCTCTGCTATCTTAAAACCAACAGTTGATAGACACAGGCAGCAACATATTAATTAGATGACATAATCAGATGTCAAAATATATAGAATTATCTAATTCTGAATTTATCTGTTAACTTTAACTTACATCAGCCAATTGACCTCAGTCTGTCTTAATAAATTCTGTTCTAGGGTGTGTTGGATCCTTTGAAATCTTTTTGCACTGCAGCCTACCAAACAACATAAGGGTGACTATAGTGTCGAAGGCTGAACTGTTGTCATTCAACAGCATGGAAACAACTTTCCATGTCAAAATGACATATGGTAGTGTTTAGGACATGAGAAATGGTGTCATCTGTGTATTTGTTAGACTGATATGAGAACTGCAGTGGGTCTTTGAAGAGAGTAGAAGAGGTCTTTGATGAGTCTCTTGAAAAAATTTGTCATTTCAGATTTCAAGGTCACTGGTCAGTAATCTTTTAGATGATTTATGTGCATAAATGATAGTCTATCTCTGGAAACATGTAGTCAGGGACAACTTTAATATAGCTGGTCAAGAGAGGTTTTCAGAATCATTCCAGGGATTCTATCTGGGCCCACTGCCATCCTGCCTTTTACCTTAGTCCTTGAACTTACTGTAATTGATAAACAAATGGGAACCAGGTCTGTGCTGATTTAAAACAAGATGAATTAAAACAGATGAACAGAACGTCTAGGGGGTGAGGTAAGGGTAACAATGAACAAAGTACAGGATGATCAAAAGTAGTCTTGTCTGGAGTGAGACCATAGATCACTCTGGTGTGTGTGTGTTCTCTGTGCGCAGTATATAAAACCATATTCTGTGAATGTTATTTTTTGAACCTGTATGATACTGCTGAAATCACCATATTGTACGCAGTGAAATTTGAATATATAAAACACTAAATACGCCCTAAGGAACATTTTTGTTAACCATTATTGTGGCAGGTCAGTTATGTAAATGACCAAATAAAATTCACATAGTCTCTCTGATCAACATTCCTGATTATATAGTTCTGACAAATTCAGATTTAAATTGCTGGCACATCTTGTAAATCCATGAAAAATGTTCAATAAAATTATTACAGCCTACAGATGTAACATTATTATAACAGATTCCAATGTGTAAGTAATTTTTATTTTGATTAATCTGTCTTTTTCCAGAACTGGACAGCCCTGCTGAGCTGGAGAAAAAGCATATCTGCCGCATCATTACTAAAGACTTCCCACAATACTTTGCAGTTGTATCTCGTATTAAACAGGAGAATGACTACATAGGTCCCGAGGGTGGAGTGTTAACTAGTGAATCTGTTCCAATGGTGAGGGCTGCTTTTCCTCCTGGAGCACTCACAAAGAAGATACGTGTCGGTTTACAGGTACACATCCAACACTGATCATATGCATATATTTTGTGGCTTGTATGGTTTTACAATATTATGATAATTGTTATGGGTCCAATAAATGGTGCCATAAAAAAAGATGAAATCCTGTAAAATACAGTTAAAGATGAGCAGCAGAGAAGACACAGAGCCTTTGGTTCAACTTACAGATTGCATCCAAGGGGCTTGTGGGAGTCCCTCCCCTAAGGCAACCTAGGCACAAATGCTCCAGTGTCCAAAGTTACAACTGGGTGCTGCTCTGCTCTTTCATCATTCTTTACACCTCTACATAAAAAAATAGTAGTTCACAGTTATTTGCTACCCAAATTGTTGGAGTTATTTTGTGACACAGCCAAAACTACAATTTGCGATACTAGGAATCTACACCTGAGAAACCAAATCAAAATGATATTTTGGCTGTGTCACAAAATCCCCAACACCAAAAGTGGCTCCCAACACACTATTCAAATGACCCTTATCCAAACACCTGTTGTAACTCTCAATATAACATATGCACTGATAAACATTTCAAACATGCAACCTCAAAGTGTTAAGACAAGTTATTATAGGTGACCCATTCTGAGTGCACCAGATTTCCCATCTATCTATTTATTTGCAGTGAACAGGGTCTCTGACAGATATGTGGAAGGAATTATATGCATGGGCTGGACTGAATAGATGGTTGGCTCTGGGTATTGGTAAATATAAAATGTTGGCTGAATCTCTATAGCACTAAGAATAACATGCCTTGTATATGGGTTGCCCGAGAAAGATTTAGATCAACACCTGGCCAGGATACTTTTCTTTAGAACCCTTCAACCCTAGACCTCCTTAGGGTTGGCTGGGTATCAGGCTAAAGGTCTTTCAGGGGTCATTATCCTGAGACAGCTCCTGCTCCTCACAAGACTGGAGTTTCTCCATTTATGTAATCTCATTTTGTTCCTCTTGTGCCTCCTCAGCTACACGTCCTCTTTCAGGTTCAGGTCTGTCTTGATCAAATTGCCCATAATGAGCCCCATCCTGTTCATTGTTAATCTGTGGCCAGCAATGAGATGCTCCTTTGTCTTCCCTGGAACACTTGTATCATTTATGTCTGCTCAGTAGTTTTTATGGTTGCACTCATTTTGTGTTCCTCTTTTGTTACTTACTGTTGGCATCAGCTATTTTGTATGCCTTCATCATTTCTCTTTCTATTTTCTGCATACCCTCTTCCTGTCTTTGTCTCTTCTGCTGCTAATCCAAAGAAAAGGTTCGACAATGAGACATGGATGATGAAAATATAACAAGTAATATGGGGAGAATCCTGTTTCTATTTGCTTGGTGCAATTGAATGCATGGATGACTTGGTTCAGATGCCACCATTGATCATAGTGGAGTTTGGCCAGGAATTCAAACTGAGGGATGAAGTCAGTTTCTCTGTGTCTGTTTTGCCAGCCTTGGTTTTAGTGGAGTATGCTTGGGCAAGCCTGATGAAGTGGTCAACTACCACCAATATATACTCATATCCTCCACCTTCCTAAAGGTGGAGGAAGTCATTACAGACATGTTCAAGGGGTGATCCCAATGTAATAATATCCATAGCTGCTTAATAATGTGAAGCAGGTTTTTCTGTGTTATGCAATGATACTTCCATTACATATTCATTGATCTCCCATTTCATGAAAGGCCAATAGAATCATTCTCTTGCCAGGATTAGTACTCTTTCCAGACCAAGGTGTCCAGTGTTGTTGTATAGGTGTGTGAGAGCTTTTTGTTTGTAGGTTGTGGGCAGAACCAACTGCTTGTGACCCAGGGATTTTCTATAAAGAAGGCCTCATTCACATGCAGCCTGCTACATTCCTGTGACAGCTTTCTGGTAGGGCAATCCAATGTCCTTCGTTTTTCCTCAGCTCCATGGGACTGATCACTGGAAAAGGGTCTGTTACCAAGATGGCAGCATGCAGGAGTACAGCAGCTTCTCAAGCTCTCAGCTCAGCCACCATTCTCTTTTATTTTTGTAGTGTGAGTGTAAGTGAATAAGAGAGTAAATGTGCAGGAAATACTTGTCCATCTGAACTCTGGGAAATCAACAGCAGGACCGATACGGAACGTCCATCTTAAGTGAAATTAGAACTAGGCAAGAACCGAGTACTGAGGTCAGTGGTATGGCAGACCAGTGGAAAGTGGAAGCAGTGCATGTAAGCAGAAGAGGAGCAAGCCAGCCAGCCAACTAGCTAAACTAAAAGCTAGTGACAGACCAGTGGTCCTATCACTCCTTCTAGATAATATTTGTTTACTAAAAAATAAAATGTACTTTTCAAGACTGTGTGTGAGTGAACATCAGGAGATGAGAAAGTGCTGTGTATTCCTATTGACTGAATAGTGACATGCTGAACACAGCTTTTCAGATTAGCAGCATGCTAATTGTTCCAGGTTGATAGGCAACCTTGGGGAGGAGGACTATGTGTATTTAGCAATAAATGTTGGTGCACAAACTGTTCTTTCATTAGCAGCCACTTCTCTAAAGCAGTTGAATGTCTGATTATCAAATGCCAGTCACAGTATTTAACACAGGAATTCATAGCATTGTATATTGTAGCTGTTTACATTCCACCAAGTGTTAAAGCTAGAGAAGCACTCTGTGAGCTACATGGCATCATCTGCCCTTTCCAAAATAAAAACCCATAATGTACTTTTTATGAATGCAAGAGACTTTAACCACATCAGCGTGATGGACACTACACCTGGGTTTTACCAGCATATCCCCATAGTGACCTAAGGAGAAAACACGCTTCATCACATGTACAGGCACAGAGCATAAAGAGCAGTCTCCTGCCCAACCTCGGACTCTCTGACTCTTCAGGTCCTGATAACATCCCCGGCCTTGTTCTAAAAGATACAGATTTCAGAAGTATTGACAGACATTTTTAACATCTCATTCTCCCAAACGAAAGTACCATTATGCTTTAAATCTGCCACTGCCATCCACATTCTATAGACCTCAGCAGTGTCATGCCTGGATGACTATCACCCAGTAGCACTGATCCCTATATTCATGTCCTTTGAGCAGCTGACCATGGACCACATAAAAAGGAAAACTGATAACAATTGACCCTCATATGCATATAGGAGAAATAGATCCAGACAAAGAAAGCTTCAAATACCTTGGGATACATCTTACACCGACTTAACCTAGTACACTAACTCTGTTAGCTTAATATAGAAAGTCCACCAACATCTGTACTTCCTGAGGAGGCTCAAACGGGCTCAGTCCTGTTGTAGGTGTTTGGTGGAGACCATCTTTTCATCATGTGCTATTGTGTTGTAGCACACCGGGTTGTAAAATTCTGCACAGAGGATCACTGGCAGCAGTTTTCCAACAGTGGTGACACCTACTTCAACAGACACGTGAAGAACCACGTGAAGTCTCCAACATGTGCATTGTCTTTTTAATGTAGGGCATTGTACAGATTATGTGTGGTTCCTTGTGGCAAAATGAACGGGAGTGCATCTAGGACGAGACTCCATAATTTGTTATAGGCAGGGGCGGACTTAACCAATAAGCGAGGTAAGCAGCCGCTTAGGGCCCCGGGGAATTAGAGGGCCCCGACCAATACCAAGAAGCCTGTATAAATCATATAGTACTTATTAATTTTCTATCATATATTGTATGGTCTGTCCATTAAGATTTTAACGTTATTATTACATCTTTTCAAATGCGAGACCCCCCCCATGGTTCATGAATATTGGTATGTTCCTATCGTACTGCACATGCGCGAGGTGTGAGCGGTTCAAAGACAATCAGATGAGCGTGGAGCAGAGGGAGACTTAGAGCGCGCAAGAGTGAGAATTTTATACATTTGGAACAAATTTAGAAATAATCAATGAAACGCAGCTACCCCCGTGGATCTGAAAAAAGGAGAAGAAAAGAGGATATAAAAAAGATTGTGGCTAAACTCCTGAAAGTCACTCATTTTTTCTCACAAACTCCCCCCCCCAAACACAGAGCATTAATATTAAAATATCATCATAAATATGGGTAATTATTTGTAAATAGTTAGTTTGTGATTTTAGTTTATTTTTGATTTTATTGCATTTAATTTTTAAAAGTTCCACTTTAAAGATATTTTTAACATGCAGTTTATTTACAAAAAAAGAAAAGAGAAAAAAACAGAATAAAAAAATATATATAGAAAGAGAGTGTGTTGAGTTCAAAGGCCCCAAACCTGGAATCGCTTAGGGCCCGCAAATCACTAAGTCCGCCCCTGGTTGTAGGTTCCAAGAATAGTGCCACAGCAACAAAGATGAAATCCTGTAAAATACAGGTAAGTTGAGCAGCAGTGAAGACAGGGAGCCTTTGGTTTAACTTACAGATTTCTGTTTATTCACTCCCAAAAAACTCATAAAATTTAACTTTTAAATGCATAAAAGTCCCAGTGTCTTTTAAATGTATACACATCTATCACAAAAACATCTTTATAGTTCTTCCAAAATACATTCATATTGTTGACATTTTCAAATATACAAATGTACTTTCTATAACTCTCTACTTCAAAAAGGATTATAGGATTAAAGGATTCCAGACCACTATGCAATTATACAGGAATACTTCACTGTGCTTATAGCTATGTTTAGCTACTTTTAGCTGCTTAGAAAATCACTGGTTCAAACATTTGTACTGGATGGAATTACAGAAAGACATTCTTAACTTACCTTCTCATTATAAAATGTCTACCCTTACAACATTGATTTTTCTACAGGAACAAAGCAATATTATATCAAAATCTTTATGGTAATTATGTGACATTTTTACACATCATATTCTATAAAATAGCCATTTTGTGAAAGTACAAAGTGTGTTTTCACGTTTACATTTAAATGCTAAAATAACATCAAAAACACTCCTAAAACTTAAAATGCCTAGCAGTCTTCCAGTCATTCATCAGTGAGATCTTTTGAGACCTGCTCAATCACTACATTATTGTATATGTAGACGGCATATTCATCTGTTCAGTGACCAAGGAACTACATGTCAGCCATGTTTTCAGTCTCAACTTCTACAGCACCACCTGTATGTCAAAGTGAAGAAGAGAGAGTTGCACTAGACTGTTACTAACTTCTTGGGTTACATCATTAGTTCCCACAGAGTGGTGATGGACCCCAGCAAGGTGTGCACAGAGGCAGAATGGCCTACACCAAAGACTGTGAAGGTACTTCAAAGATTTCTGGGGTTCACTAACTTCTCCTGCTACTTCATATGGGATTATAGCACCATCGCAGTTCCACAGGGAGACCAGCTTTAAAATGGCCCCCATCTTAACGCACCCAGATCATGGTGGTAAACACTTCCAATTGCAGTATCAGGGCCATCCTATTACAACACCATGGAACTGAGAATAAGCTCTACCCATGTATGTTGTACTAATGTATATTAGCTCCTGCTAATATAGTCTAACTATGATGAGGGTAATAAAAAGCACTTATCTATTCACTTGCTGTCAGTTCCAGGTCATCACAGATCATATGACTATATCAATGGTGCCAAGAGACTAAACCCAAGTCAGGCCTGGTGGGCACTATTTTTTCACACACTTCAGTTTTACTGTGACCTACAGGCCTGGCATAAAGAGTTGCAAGGCTGATGCTCTGTCCCAGTGTAACCCTATCCCAGAGCCAATATAGCCAGTAATCAGAACCTCTACTCACTGAGATCTTATGGAGGAAGTCCAAAGGGATTAACCATTGCCACCAGAATGCCCTCCCACTAAGCAATATGTCTCATCTGTTCTCAGTCAGAGAATGATACAGTGGCTACAAGACCATCTTGGTGATCATAGTCCGTTTCTACAAAGTCTGCAGACTGGTTCCCATAAGGGGTTTCCCAATTGTTATGGAAATGGCAGAAGCCCTCTTTCACTAGGTATTTAGAAATTATGTTCAGTTCATGTTTCATGTGTGGAGGGCTTTCTATGGTCACTTGAACATCAAGATCAACTTTACATCTGGTTATCACCCCCAGTCAAATGGTCAAATGGAACAGCTTAACCAAGAAATGAGTGGTCACTTATTCTCCTATTGTAGTCTTGAACAATGGAGGTAGAGCGAGTTCCTCCACTGGACTGAGTACACCCAGAACTCCCTTATAGACTCATCCACAGATCTTATGCCATTCCAGTACATCCTGGGTTACCAACCCCCCAATGGCATGTTTGAGGGAAGCATCATACGCCCCTGCAGTTGACAACTGGATCCAATTTAGCAGGGAGGTCTGGGAAACTGTGCACCTCCAGAGGGCGGTTCGGTGCAAATGGCCTGCCTTTCCATTAAGAACATTCCCCTCCAACTACATTATAAAAATCTTAGTCTGAGGTACATCGGCCCATTCAAGATCCTCAAACAATTAAACCCATCACGTATCGGTTACAGCTGCCTGCCAATTACCACATCTCCCCCTCTTTCCATGTCTCTCTCCTCAAACCAGCCCATGCTGTACCTGCTACCAATCCTACGGCCTCTACATCTACACCACCATTAGAAATTGAAGTCTTACCCACTTATCTGATAAACGAAATCTTGAGCTCAAGGAGGAGAGGGCACCTACAGTACTTCATGGACTGGGAGGGCTACAGCACAGAGGAAAGATCTTGGGCAGCACCCAGGTGGCATTGTAAGAGGCAAGGTTATGTTGGGAAACTTCAGTTCAGTCTTCCTCCAGAAAGTCCTGTGTCTCAATGAGGGTAGATAGATATACCCTCTGCTCTGTTATCTCTGCCCTGCAGCTGAGTGTGCTGATACTGTTCACTGCACATGGTGTTAGCGTGGCATTGTTCCATCAGCACCTGTGCGGATGGTAGGTGAGGAGCGATATTCTGCCACTTTTGGGCAGTCACAGTCTTTGCATATAAGCATAAAATTTCACATGCAAATATCTGTTGTTCTCTTGAACAGCATAATTTATCATTTGGGAGCTTGATATGGCAGACTTACTTAGCCACTGTGAAGCTTGGTTGGGATGGGATTTGTTGCTGTTATTCTGCATTTGTGACAAAGGATTATTTTTAATGATGTGCCATTGGATGGAACGTTTTCAATGCATTTATAATCACACCCTGATTAATACTTTTCCAGAACTTTGTCCCAGGTTTATTTTTGATAGCTTTCCTGGATTTATGATGCAGTTTGAATGAACTAAATAATAAATTAATTAATTAACTTAATTAATTAATTAGGTGTATTTGCAGGAACAAGTTTATTCAAATTAGGATCACAAGACATTTTAATTACATAAAGATCCATCCAAAATAAAATTGTGCTAATGTCAAACTGTAGCAACTCAGATTAAAAAGGCAGAATATAGACACAGTAGAGGCAAAGCTAGTGGAAAACAATCTTTTGTTTTCTTAAAGTGTGGCCCACTATCCAAAAAATGGTGCTGAATTGGCAGTTCTTTTCAGGCATGCCACCGGGTTGTCCACTCAAGAGAGTGGGTACCTCATGAGGCTAGGCCAAAGGCTAGCGGATTCCTTGATGATGGATATAATTAATAATAGCATTTTGGTGACTTTCTTCTCAATAGTGTGGTGGTGGGCTTCTGGGACTTAAAATATATGAACATGCTAAACTATACCATAATATTGGCCTGAATGAAAACAGTACACATGCAAATGAATGCTGAAATTCTTTAAAATTAACAAACATACTTATTCATCTTCTTTGCTCCACAGGCTCAGCCAGTGCCAGAGGAAATTGTGCACAGTTTGATTGCCAACCGAGCCTCATTCAGCCCCATTGTAACTGTAGAACCCAGGAGGAGGAAGTTTCATAAACCCATCACCATGACAATTCCTGTCCCACCCAGAGCTAAGGAGGTCACAGCTAAAGGACGTAAAGGAGACCATGTTCCCTGCTTGAGACTGCTCTGCAGCATCACAGGTACTTAGAGAGAAAAGAGGCAGTTATTACTGAGTGTCAATTAAATTTTCATTTAATTAAAATTAAATTAAAGTTTTTAAATTTTAAAAATTTGATTTAAACATTAAATGCACTAAAATGCTTTAAAACATATTTCCACATTTTGCAGTGTTATAATTTGGGTCTGAAATGAAATTTAATTATAATTACATAAGCATTCACAGCTACTGATTTAAAACCTTGAGTTTGTTTTGTTGCAGCCAGTTCCCATCAGAGACCATGTGGAGTCAACATGTGTAATTATGTCATATTAGAAACATTACAAACATTTATGTTTCTGAAAGGTCCTAGAGTTTGTTAGAGAACATACCTAAGCAGGAATTGTCATAGGCCTATAGGGTTAGGGTTAGGGTTAGGGATGAGAACACATACAGAATAAATAAAACAAAATGAGAATTGCACTGACATTAGTGTAATTCTCTATTTGTGTGTGTGTGTGTGTGTGCTCTCATTCCCCCTCCAAAATCTGTCAACCATGTATTGGCTTTTTCCGAAAAACCTATGACAAATCCAAACCTGTTTGCTGCTAAAATCTACTGAGGCAGATTTAATCTACTGTAGTAGATTACTGTGGCAGTAATCTACTACATACCTATGTACTGTATGTAACATCAGTATTTTTTCCCATGAAGCTAATCTGTACAATTAAAATATGAGTTTTTTCCATGGCATATTTGTGTCTGTAATGGGTATATAAACACATTAACCTATTAAAATAAAGGTCAGAATTTTTTATTTAATGACTGTTTTATATCCTGTGAGTATGTTTTTAGTTATGAAAATACTGTATGTGCATGTAGGTGGCACTTCTTCAGCTCAATGGGAGGATATCACTGGCACTACTCCACTCTCCTTTGTCACTGACTGTGTCTCATTTACTACAAATGTTTCAGCCAGGTAATTAACAGAGAAAATTTCATAATTATTGGTTCTCTTTTTTAAACATTATTATTTTCTCTCCTGTGCTAATTTTATTTGAGACGTATTTATTTGAAGTATTTTTTTTAGTTTTTTATACCAACTTTTTCACACTGAGGTTTAGACCTTAGATCTAACTACAGACTCAGTCAACTGTGTGGGATTGGTGCACATGTGCCAAAGTTTGCTTATGTTTGATTCTGATATTAGATTTATTTATTTATTTTTATGAAGGACATTGAAGCATCATAATCAAAGACACTTGACAAAGACACAACTTAACTAAAATTAGCTGCAAGTGTTGCTGGTGAATGCATCCTATTCTTTAAACCAAATGCACATTTTCTTTAAGGTGAGCACAT
The DNA here is from genome assembly GCF_019097595.1 of Hemibagrus wyckioides. Lineage (NCBI taxonomy): Eukaryota > Metazoa > Chordata > Actinopteri > Siluriformes > Bagridae > Hemibagrus > Hemibagrus wyckioides. The sequence goes on along the minus strand of NC_080718.1, from coordinate 8,105,573 downwards.
AAAATGAACAAAAACATCATTTTTTGTTTTTATAAATTCAACAAATCAAAATAGAAAATTAAAAGCATGATAAAATAGCCTATATCCAGCATACTGAATATATTCTGATTTTATATAGCTTGCCTTTTATAGCTACATATAATTGCTCCATAAGTATTTGGACAGTGACATTTTTATAATTTTCAAGTAACAAAAGCATGAACTAGTATTTCTACATCATGTAGTGACATGATTTCTTATCTTAGCAATATTTCTGAGATGAAAGATGGCTCCCCTAGTAATGTTATCTACCTGAGCTTCAAATGAAAGACTGGAGTTGATAATCACACCAAAGGCTTTTCTTGCTGCACATGATGAAACAAAGACCATCCAGGGTTACTTGGTAATCAGAACACTTACTTCTGGCTGCATGTGGTCTTAGGCCTAGTCCACACTTACACAGGTATTTTTAAAAAAGGAGTTTTTCCTCCTTCGTTTAAAAAAAAAAAAAAATCTCATCCACATGAAAATGCAAAAACGTGGTCTGAAGCACTGTCAAGAGCATGTAAAACCAACAGGTGGCAATATAATCTCAACCGTAAAGCCATGTTGGCCAATCAGAAGCCTGAGACGACGAATTCTCAAGCAGTGTTGCCAGATTGGGCGTGTTTCCGCCCACGTGGGCTTCTTTTGGTCACGTCTCACTGGGAAAAAATGCAATGGGCGGGTTGATAAAATTTGGGCTGGTTTTTAATGCAACTACCAGGTTTTTATTTTTGACTATAAACATGACATTTTATTAATTTTCTATTCAAACGTACTTTACAATAAAGTGTAATATGAAATGTTGATGTTTTAATAATATGGTTCAGTTTAGCTAATAAGGTCCTGTCAAATCAGACTTCAGTCTTAATTAGCAGGTTGTTGTAATCGTTCTACTCATAAAGCCAATATCACAAAGTTATTAACTGTTATAACTGTTTGCTATTGTATTAGTTATAACAGTATAACTAAAACCCACAGTGGTCACATTTATAAATATAAATGAAATAATTTATGAATTATTTATAAAACAGTAATTCCCTATTTTTCATCCTCCCCTGCATTTGGGTCTGGATTCTGCACTAGTAAAGGGACTGACTCCTGACAATTTTGAAGTGGCCTTCTATGAGTCTTGATTTAAATCCTATTGAACATCTGTGGAAAGAACTGTGGAGGTTATTTCAGTGACCACTGTGGGTTTTAGTTATACTGTTATAACTAATACAATAGCAAACAGTTATAACAGTTAATAACTTTGTGATATTGGCTTTATGAGTAGAACGATTACAACAACCTGCTAAATAACAACCTGCTATAAATAACAAAAACTACAGACAGATGAAAACACTGGGGAGAACTAGGCAACTAAGAACAAACTAACAAACACAAAAATCAAACAGAATAATCCAGGCAGCAAACCCAGTTAACAAAAGAAAAGGAGGCAGCAAACACAAGCACAAGACAGCAGGGATAAATAGGGAAGGTAATCATTGAAACATAAGGAACAGGTGTGCAGAGGCCGGGAAGGGGAGGAAGGATTGGGTCCAGCAGTCCATGACACAGAATAGTCCAGTGTTTTGTTCTTAGCCATGCTTGGGTGTTTTTAGCTGTGTATTTTGGGTCATTATCCTGTTGAAAGACCCATGACCTGCTACTGAGACAGAGCTTTGTGAGACAGGATAGCACATTTCACTCCAGAATGCCTTGATTGTCTTGAGATTTTATTGTACCCTGCACAGATACAAGGCACTCCAGATTCCAGATGTAGCAAAGCAGCCCCAGAACATAATCAAGCCTCCTCCATGGTTCACAGTATAGCGTATAGTGTTTTCTTTGTATGCTTAATTTTTCCATCTGTGAACATAGAGCTGACATGACTTGCCAAAAACCTTATCCAAAAGGCATTCTTCCAGAAGCTTTGTGGCTTGTCAGTATGCATTTTGGCAAATTCCAGTCTTGCTTGTTATATGATTTGCTTTCAAAAGTGGAGTCCTCCTTGTTGGACTGTCTGATTTTCATTTATTTTAGCATCAGTTCTTTAGCAGTGTTACTGTGTTTGCCTTCCGAAGTGGTACCACCTCAAAGTACCTGGTGGTGTAACTGACGATCAAGAGGATGTATTTGTGACCCCAAGCTGACTGGCAACGGCCTGAGGAGATCTATGCTGATACGATCAAACGGGTTGCTGATGGTGGCCAGCGATGTAAGGGCCATGGGCACTGGATTCTTGTTGGCCATGTGCTGACACTGGGGGCACTGTAGACCAGGCAGCCCCACAGTGGATGTGCATGGGCCAAGTGCATCAACAGATGTGTTTTTGTTTGGGGAACTACCAATAGCTTGCAGGGTTGGCCACAGCACTAAGTGTAGTAGTATAGCAGACCAGCGCACATATGGAAATATGTGGTGAAGGTACTCTGATTGGTGATCTAGCTCCAGCAGTGCTTGAGGGTTCTTTCTGTTCCTGCCCCAAATGCCCCCTCCCTTGTGATTTGGTGAAGAACAACAGAAACAAGATTAGATGGTGTGTGTCTCACCTTGTGTCTCACTGTGGTTCAGTCTGCATCCCGTCGGCCCTGAACCATGTAGACCCTCTGTTAATCTGCCACGCTGTCAACGAAATCATGCCAAGACAGACTTTGTGGCCGCTGCGGTGAAGCCTAGATAATCTCTGCCAAGGGGGAGGGGTACAAGGAGCTCCTGAATGATCCCCACCAGCAGTGGCCACTCTCTGGCCCCAAGCTCAGAGCCCAGAACCGAATGTCAGGCCAGAGTGATGGTGCTCCACGAATCCAGTAGGGCAGACACCGGCTGCCCATTCACTTTCACAGTCACCGTGGGTACTTTGGGAGGGCTGGTGGCATGTAGGGCACAGCCAGAGAGCCAGGCCTTGATGTGGGGTATTCTTGAGGCAGTTTTCTTTGCCCGTGTGGTTCCAAGCAAAGTGTTGGGGTTTGAGCCCTTCTGGTTGGGCATCTCGCCGCTTACCCCTGCCAATCTTGAGCATTGTGAGTGCAGCCTCTAAAGCTTCCATCATCTTGCAGGGGCTTGTTCTTTTACTTAGCCTAACTGCCTTATACTCTTCTGGCAGTAGAGCCCTTAAGAACCAGTCCATAGTGACCCGCTTGGCTACTTCACTGGCACACAACTTTTCTGGTTGAAGCCATGTCTTTGTCATTCTTAACAACTGATCCATTTGGGCACAGGGATTTAGGCCTGGCCGCTATGCTCGCTGGTCAAAATCTGCTGCTTATTGATTGGGGAGCTCCCACGCTAGATCAAAATCTCAGTTCTTAGTCTCATAGTCTGTGGCCTCATTTGAGGAAAGGGTGTAATAGCCTCCATTCTTCTTTGTCCCACCGTTCATGCAGGGGTATGCTTTCAAACATGTGTAGATAAGCTTTGACATCATGGTCTTTGGTCAGCTTGACAAACATGCATTCTTGTGTCTCTTGGGGGAGACAAGTTTTTCAGTGACAAGAGGCTTTGCCCAAGCCACTCTTTATCGCCAGTGTTGCAACTCAAGCTACTCTGCCCCGCATTGCTACCTCCACAGTTGCTGTCTTTTCTGGAGGTGTAGAAACCGCTCTCATCTTTTCAGGCCACCAGTGTCTGGAGCGATTTCAGGATGTTTCATTTGTCATCACAATAACAAACTTCACTATGTACACCAATCAGCCATAACATTATGACCACCTGCCTAATATTGTGTTGCTCCCCCTTTTGCTGCCCAAACAGCCCTGAAAGAAAAAAGAAAAAAAGAAAACTCTGGAGTTGACTATATGCATATGTTTTCTGGGTTAGGGTTGTAATAATTTCTATATATTGATTTATTGATTTATTGATTTATTTATTTATTTATTTATTTAAACAAGAGCAGCATCTGCAGCACCAAAGTCTGGTTACTGAGGTACTAATGATAGGTCTCTACTGTTATACTGGCTTGATCCCTAAATGTTCCTAATTGTAATGTCAAGTTTGACATTCTCGAAACATCTGTCTTATAGTTTAGTCATTTCTGCTCTTCTTTTCCATTCCACCCTCTCTATTTTCTGTATTTTTCTTTGCAGATTCTGGCTAGCAGACTGTCAGCAAGTGAGTGAGATAGTTGCTCTGGCAAACCTAGTTTACAAGGAGTTGATTTGTGTGCCATACCGTGCCAAATTTGTGGTGTTTGCAAAGCCCATTGACTTATCAGAGGCACAGCTCCGTGTCTTCTGTATTACTGATGATAAGGTGGACAAAACACTTGAGCAGCAGGAAAACTTTGAGGAAGTGGCCAGGAGCAAAGATACTGAGGTGTGTATGCACAATTGCAGGTTGATCACAGACAATGGCTTAATTGCAGACATATTTGTACAATTAAACACATGTTCATCTGTACATACACAGGAACACCTAGAAACATTTTCACTACTTCATAAACAGTCTGGGTCAGATCTGGCATTAAGCCGGCACTGCTGGCTGAGTTCTGGCATGGCAAGTGGTATGTCAACCAGATGCGGACCAGGTCTGGCAGTGATGGCACTGTTAATATGATGGCATGCCAGATGTGGCCTGGTATTGGTTTGGTTTATGTGGTGTGGCCCAGTGCTGGCCCTGTGCTGGCCCATGTCTGGCCCGCCTCTGGCAAACCAGACATGGGCTACCAATGTGGGGTATGTTGGGCCGAGTGTAAGTGCATTGTGTGGGCCAGATCTGGGCCAGACCTATTGTGCTATCTGGGTATATTATGCAAACATTTAAATAATGTGTTAAAATATTGGACAAGCATAATCAAAACTAGTTTTGTTTGGTTCTGTTGCAGATTTCAGAGGGAAAGCTTATCTATGTTCATTGCTATGGCAATCTGTCTCCTGTCAGCAAGATCAGCCAGCAGCTTGTTTTTACCTTCTATGCCTTCAAAGAGAACAGACTAGCTTTAAGTGTCAAGGTGTGTATGTTTATGTCTGTAATGTGTGTTTGTTTGTATGGGTCGGTTTGTAGGTTGGTGTACCTCCCAAAGATGTATCATATAAGAAATTTTATGGATAGTGTTTGATGTTTGAAAAAGGAATGGAATTAAATGGAGGGAACTGCTATCATAACCTGTTGCAATTTTAAACTGATGATTTTAAACAGTAACTTTGTTATGGTAGTATCTGTATCTGTATGACAAAATGTGTTCTATATGCACATTAATGACTTCTGTGCATGTATCTCTTTATTTACTTGCTTAGGTGTGGGACATGGGACAGGAGCCATGTGGAAGACTCTCGTTTCTCAAAGAGATGAAGAGTACCAAAGGCCTTTCACATAGCGCTATCTGCAACCTTAATTTCACACTGCCAGCACACAAGAAGGTGCAAAAAAGTACACACATAATCTCCCTATCTTTCATACACATGTACACTGACTTCATACTGACATATGACATAATACTGCACATAAAAACACACATGCAAATTCACATCTGAATATAGCTACAAAGAACAATTAAGCAAGCCAGGCACTTTCTGTTCCCACCCTTTAACAAATTAGGCAGACCAGAAGCCACTGGGAACATAAGCATAAATTTGTTTTTCTAGGTTACAGGCAAAATGTATCATATATAAAAAAGTCAGAGAAAATAGTTTTTTCCTGACTTATATCACAATGCAGTGATGATTTGTTGGAAAAGAAGCATATTTTTTGTCATATCAGAAATCTGCTGCACTTTCCATATACTCCAGATTGAGCGATTTAAAAAAAGTATGAACACTTTAAAAATTTTTTAAAATAAATAATAGTGTCCCCTAGAGAGGGTTTAGAGACAAACTAGAGTTTCTTAGGAAATGGTCATTCACTGATCTACATACAGTAGTTTGGTCAAAATCCATCTCACCATAGCTAAGAAATGTCATCACTTCCTCTTTGGTGAGTTCAAATTCATTTGAACATTATGTTGAATTGTGCAAAAGTATGCATTTTGTGAATTGTAGTGCTTAGAATATTTGCTTTGCACTTCTGGGGTTGGGGGTTCCATTCCCACCACTGCCCTGTGTGCGCAGACCTTTTATGTTCTCACTGTACATCCAGGTACTCCAGTTTCCTCCCCCAGTTCAAAAACATGTGTGATAGGCTGACTGGCATGTTTTAATGGTCCATAGTGTGTGAATCGGTTTGTGAATGTGTATGTGATTGTGCCCTGTTATGGGTTGGCAACCCTTCCATAGTGTCCCATACTTTGTGCCCCAAGACCCCTGGGATAGGCTCTAGGTTTCCTGTGACACTGTTTAAGTGGTACAGAAAATGGAGGATTGACTTCGAGTCCATTAGGATGTGTACCTTCAATGAACTACCAAAGTCTGTGCAAAATCTGTCACAACATTGCTGAGATATGCCCTCACATCCTGTTTGCACAGTCTACATTTGGTAATGATTGGAAAAAATACTGAAAAAATTGTCTAAAATATCACAATGGCAAAAATTACAATATGTAGTAAAATTAACATTATGATGTTGGCTGAGTCAGTGGAAAAGAGAATCATGTTTCTAAGACATTGTGTGCAGAATTGATTATTGTAAACCTTTGTCCAGCTCTGCCATACTGGTGGAACCAGAGGGCTCCAGTGTCATACACTAATGTCTGTGAAAGTAGCTTAGCAGTCCTCTAATGCTGTGTGAAATTTCACAAAAAGTGTATAAAGTGTTCTATGACTTTCATGGATAATAATAATAATAATAATAATAATAATAATAATAATAATAATAATATGGCAATTAAGGGGCAAACACAATTTAGGTCCCTTTGGGACCATCAAGTCAAGAGTCAAGAAGCTTTGATTGTCATTTCAACCATATATAGCTGATTTCTCCAAGACTCTGGTGCTACATAAAACAATAAAATGACATATAGCTACAAAACAAAACAACAACACAAAGAGAAATTCTCCTAGCTAGATAAAGTGCAACATGTGCAACCTGGCGCAAACAGTGCAAGACAAAAGACAGTGCAAACAGACAATGCAAAAACAACACAAAACAGTACAGGACACATAACGCCGAAAAATGTGCAAACATATATGCTTGTAAACATATACATATAGCAGCAATTGGTGACAGTTTGAAATGTACATATAGCAGCAGTTGTGCAAATACAAGCATGCAAACAGTTATAATGTGGGTGGAGTTACAGATACACTATATTGCCAAAAGTATTCGCTCACCTGCCTTGACTCGCATATTAACTTAAGTGACATCCCATTCCTAATCCATAGGGTTCAATATGACGTCGGTCCACCCTTTGCAGCTATAACAGCTTCAACTCTTCTGGGAAGGCTGTCCACAAGGTTTAATGTGTTTACAGGAATTTTTGACCATTCTTCCAGAAGCGCATTTGTGAGGTCACACACTGATGTTGGACGAGAAGGCCTGGCTCTCAGTCTCCGCTCTAATTCATCCCAAAGGTGTTCTATCGGGTTGAGGTCAGGACTCTGTGCAGGCCAGTCAAGTTCATCCACACCAGACTTTGTCATCCATGTCTTTATGGACCTTGCTTTGTGCACTGGTGCAAAGTCATGTTGGAAGAGGAAGGGGCCAGCTTCAAACTGTTCCCACAAAGTTGGGAGCATGGAATTGTCCAAAATGTCTTGGTATGCTGAAGCATTCAGAGCCAAGCCCAGCTCCTGAAAAACAACCCCACACCATAATCCCCCCTCAACCAAACTTTACACTTGGCACAATGCAGTCAGACAAGTACCGTTCTCCTGGCAACCGCCAAACCCAGACTCGTCCATCAGATTGCCAGATGGAGACGCGCGATTCGTCACTCCAGAGAACACTGCTCTAGAGTCCAGTGGCGGCGTGCTTTACACCACTGCAGCCGACACTTTGCATTGTACTTGGTGATGTATGGCTTGGATGCAGCTGCTCGGCCATGGAAACCCATTCCATGAAGCTCTCTGCGCACTGTTCTTGAGCTAATTTGAAGGCCACATGAAGTTTGGAGGTCTGTAGCGATTGACTCTGCAGAAAGTTGGCGACCTCTTCGCACTATGCGCCTCAGCATCCGCTGACCCTGCTCCGTCAGTTTACGTGGCCTACCACTTCGTGGCTGAGTTGCTGTCGTTCCCAAACACTTCCACGTTCTTATAATACAGCTGACAGTTGACTGTGGAATATTTAGGAGCGAGGACATTTCACAACTGGATTTGTTGCACAGGTGGCATCCTATCACAGTTCCACGCTGGAATTCACTGAGCTCCTGAGAGCGACCCATTCTTTCACAAATGTTTGTAAAAACAGTCTGCGTGCCAAGGTGCTTGATTTTATACACCTGTGGCCATGGAAGTGATTGGAACACCTGATTCTGATTATTTGGATGGGTGAGCGAATACTTTTGGCAATATAGTGTATATGTGTTGAAATCTTGGGTTCTGAACAAGTCAGTTCACACAGTTGAGTGTGTGTGTGTGTGTGTGTGTGTGAGATGAGTTCAGTTCTTGATGTTGAGGAGCTTGATGGCTTGAAGAAAGAAACTGTTACACAGTCTGGTTGTGAGGGCCTGAATGCTTCGAGAGCATGAGAGGGGGGTGGGGGTGGTCATGCACAATGCTGTTGGCTTTGTGGATGCAGCGTGTGGTGTATTGTGCAAGAATACACAGCAGCGGTTGAGGTAGTGCAAATAGAATAAACATAAATATAACTATAGCAGCGGATGACAGGTAGAGGTAGTGCAGTAAGTAATGAACAGTATAAATTATGTGTGTGTGTGTTTGTGTCCACACAGTCAAGAGAGAGTGTGTGTATCTGTGTGTGAGAGACAGAGAGTTAGTATACAGTTCAGTCCTGAGTGAGAGTGTGTGTGTGTGAGAGAGTGTAGAACAGTTCAGTCCTGAGTGAGAGTATGTGTGAGAGTGTAGAACAGTTCAGTCCCGGGTGTTGAGGAGCCTAATGGCTTGAGGAAAGAAACTGTTACACAGTCTGGTTGTGAGCCCCCGAATGCTCCGGTACCTCTTTCCAGATGGCAGGAGGGTGAAGAGTGTGTGTGAGGGGTGTGTGGGGTCAGCCACAATGCTGTTGGCTTTGTGGATGCAGCGTGCGGTGTAAATGTCTGTGATAGAGGGGAGAGAGACTCCGATGATCTTCTCAGCTGTCCTCACTATCCGCTGAAGGGTCTTGCGATCTGAGACGGTGCAGTTCCCAAACCAGGCAGTGATGCAGCTGCTCAGGACGCTCTCGATGGTCCCTCTGTAGAACACAGTCAGGATGGGGGAAGGGAGATGGGCTTTACTCAACCTCCTCAGGAAGTAGAGGCGCTGCTGGGCTTTCTTGGTGATGGAGCTGGTGTTGAGTGACCAGGTGAAGTTCTCCGCCAGATGGACACCAAGGAATTTGATGCTCTTGACGATCTCCACAGAGGAGCCATCGATGGACAGCGGAGAATGGTCACACTGTGCTCTCCTGAAGTCAACAACCATCTCTTTGGTCTTGTCGACGTTCAGGGAGAGGTTGTTGGCTCTGCACCAGGCTGTTAGATGTTGCACCTCCTCTCTGTATGCTGACTCGTCGTTCTTGCTGATGAGACCCACCACGGTCGTGTCATCAGCGAACTTGACGATGTGGTTGGAGCTGTGCATTGCTGCACAGTCGTGAGTCAGCAGAGTGAACAGCAATGGACTGAGCACACAGCCCTGAGGTGCTCCAGTGCTCAGTGTGGTGGTGCTGGAGATACTGCTCCCGATCCGGACTGACTGAGGTCTCCCAGTCAGGAAATCCAGGATCCAGTTGCAGAGAGAGGTGTTCAGGCCCAGGAGACTCAGCTTCTTAATCAGCTGCTGAGGGATGATTGTGTTGAATGCTGAACTGAAATCTATGAACAGCATTCGAACGTAGGAGTCTTTGCAGTCCAGGTGTGTGAGGGCCAGATGCAGGGTTGTGGTGATGGCGTCTTCCGTGGAACGGTTAGGACGATACGCAAACTGCAAGGGGTCCAGCAAGGGTGGTAGCTGTGACTTGATGTGCCTCATGACGAGCCTCTCGAAGCATTTCATCACGATTGGTGTGAGTGCAACGGGATGGTAGTCATTGAGGCAGGAAACCGTGGACTTCTTTGGCACAGGGACGATGGTTGTTGTCTTGAGGCACGTAGGGATGATGGAGCTGCTCAGCGAGATGTTGAAGATGTCAGTGAAGACATCTGCTAGCTGCTCCGCACACTCCCTGAGAACTCTGCCAGGAATGTTGTCTGGTCTAGCGGACTTCCGTGGGTTAACTCTGTATAGAGTTCTCTTCACATCAGCCGTGGTGAGACAAAGCACTGGGTCATTAGGAGGAGGGATGGTCTTCCTCGCTGTTGTGTTGTTCTGTGCCTCAAACTGAGCGTAGAAGTGGAAGAAGCGCATCTGGAAGGGAGGCGTCACTGTCACAGGCAGGTGAAGTTGTCCTGTAGTTGGTGATCGCCTGAATGCCCTGCCACATGCGCCGGGAGTCTCTGCTGTTCTGGAAGTGGCCATGGATTCTCTGGGCATGTGCACACTTCGCCTCTCTGATGGCTCGGGACAGTTTGGCCCTTGCTGTTTTTAAGGCCGCCCTGTCCCCCGATCTGAAGGCAGAGTCTCTCGATTTCAGGAGAGCATGCACTTTCGTAGTCATCCACAGCTTCTGGTTGGGGCGTGTTGTGATGGTCTTGGAGACAGTCACGTCATCGATGCATTTCCCGATGTAGCTGGTCACTGATGCCGTGTATTCCTCCAAGTCAATAGAGTCGCCGTTGGTTGCAGCCTCCCTAAACATATCCCAGTCAGTGCACTCAAAACAGTCCTGAAGAGCAGAGATGGCTCCTGCTGGCCAGGTTTTAACCTGTTTCAGAACCGGTTTAGAGCGTCTGACGAGAGGTCTGTATGCTGGAATCAACATAACAGAGATGTGGTCTGAGTAGCCGAGGTGGGGGCGGGGCTCCGCACGATACGCGCCGGGAATGTTTGAATAAACAACATCCAGCGTGTTCGCCCCTCTCGTAGCAAAGTCCACATGCTGATGGAATTTAGGGAGCACTGTTCTGAGATTTGCATGATTGAAATCTCCGGCGATGATAAACAGTCCGTCGGGGTGAGCATTTTGCAGCTCGCTAATAGCTCCGTACAGCTCACACAGAGCCTCCTTAGCATTAGCGCTGGGTGGAATGTACACTCCGATAATGAGAGTAGTGGTGAATTCCTGGGGTAAATAAAAAGGTCTGCATCTAACAGTTACAAACTCCACTACCGATAAGCAGTAGTTAGACACAAGCACAGAGTCCTTACACCATGCCGTGTTGATGTAAACACACACACCGCCACCGCGAGTCTTACCGCACAGAGCTGCATTCCTGTCGGCACGAAACACGGTTAGTCCGGCTAGCTGAATGGCGGCGTCCGGAACTCTGTCGCTGAGCCACGTCTCCGTGAAAACAAATACGCAGCAGTCTCTGAACTCACGCCGTGTAGTTTGCTGGAGTCGGATGTAGTCCAGTTTATTATCCAGTGAGCAGACGTTGGACAAGATGATGGAAGGGAGTGCCGGCCGGCTAGGGTTGGTTGTTAGCCTAGCACGGACACCCGCTCTTTTACCGCGCTTCCGCTTCCTCGAACAACGCTTGCGACGTCCTCTCTCCCGGCCAACGGCATCAGGCGACGCCGAGGACTGAAGGCCTGGACTTCGCAGCAAGCTGAGTTCGCGAAGTTTGCAGGGTAGTTCATCATGCAAGTTAGTAACTGCATGATTTCTGTACCGTAATATCGTCTGGCGGTCGTATACATGAACACCACTGTCTTTGGCGTCCATGCACTTTAAATTTAGCGCTAAAACAAAAAGAATCTTTTTGTTTAAGCGGCACAATTATTAAAACCACCGGAATCTTTTGAAACTCCGCGGGAATGTGGATAGCAGCTGGCGAACATTTAAGCAGCAATTCATGCTTTACATGCAAGCTGTCGGTCTAGATGGCAAACCAGATTCGCGGAAAGTAGCATTGCTCCTGACAGTAGCTGGACCTCAAGCGATTGAAGTATACAATACTTTCATGTTCGTGGACGCTGCAGACAGAGGAAACTGCTCACCAAAGAAAAATGAAACATATGAAAGGTATGTGTTTCGCTCAGGCACTCAGTCACAGTGAGAAAGTTTTTACTATTTTTTGACTGATTTGAAACTAAAGGCAAAAACATGCAACTTTGGAATGTTGACTGAATCAGTGATCAGAGATCAAATTGTCTTTGGAATTTTTGACAAGAAAATAAGAGAAAGATTACTCCGAGAAATGGACCTAACATTAGATGGTGCTGTCAGGATTTGTCATGCGAGCGAACTTGCTTTGTGGCATTCTCGAACTTTCAGTGATAAGGAAGGCACTACTGTTGCTGACAGTCCAGTTGTCGGCGCTGTTACTCACAAAATGTAAAGGCATGAAACATTTTGCTAAGCAATTACTTTTCAAAGAAAAAAGCTAAGCAATCAACAAATGTGCATGTTGTGGAAGAGACAGAACTGTCAGGCACTTTCTTTGTGGGCATGATCAACGGTGATGCAGAAACTGTACAGCAAGTGTACAAAACAAAAGAAAGAAATTATTCAGATATAAACTGTGTGTCTAAGGACAAATGGATTGTGTCGCTGCAAGTCAATGGAATAATTGTGCCGCTTAAACTTGATACAGGAGCGAAGGCCAATCTCATAAGTACAAGTGACATAAAGGAAATGAAAATCAAACCCTGGATAAAAAGAAACCCTGTGTTGCTCAAAAACCTACAATGGACAAAGACTCAAGGTGTGTGCAGACTCAAAGTATGTGTCAAGAACAAAGCTCATCACCTGCTCTTGTTGTAGTCCCAGATGATCATCAGTCTCTCCTTGGTGACAAAGCCTGTGAGGATTTAGGACTGGTAAAAAGAGTGTATTGCATCAATAGCCATGATATAAAAGCAACAAAACAGGACACTGCAAATGACATTGTTTGCAGATTTGATGATGTTTTCAAAGGACTGGGAGTGCTAACTTTCATTTACAAAATTCAGCTCAAAGAAGATGCTCACCCTGTCATTCACGCTCCAAGAAGGGTTTCTGTGCCACTGAAGGAGAAACTAAAAAAGGAACTTGACAGGATGGCAGCTCTAGGAGTAATCAAGAAAGCGGAGGAACCTACAGACTGGGTAAACTCAATGGTTTGTGTTAAAAAGAAAAACAGTGATCTGAGAGTATGCATGGATCCTCGAGACCTGAATGCAAACATAAAAAGGGAGCATTACTAGATTTCAAAGCGTGAGGAGATCACAAGAGAAATGACTGGTGCACAGTACTTCAGCAAGTTGGATGCTTCACAGGGATTCTGGCAATTGAAGCTTCATGAAGACAGTACCAAATACTGGACGTTCAATATACCATTTGGGTGTTATTCATTTCTACGTCTACCCTTTGGCATAATTTCAGCCTCAGAAATCTTTCATCGTGCCATGGAGGATGTCATAGAAGGACTGGAGGGAGTACGTGCATATGTCGATGACAGTGGTTTGGGGATCATCAGTGCAGGAACACAATCTGAGACTTTTTCAGCTACTTCAAAGAATTCAGAAATACGGCCTCAAGTTGAACAGAGCTAAATGTCTGTTTGGTGTCACAGAAATGATTTTTTAAGGGGACAAGTTGTCTGGACGTGGTGTGGAACCTGACAAAAGCAAAATTCAGGCAATTCTGGATATGCCGAGTCCAGTGGACAAAAAAGGTGTGCTGAGGATAATGGTAATGGTAAAGTTCATTGGTAAATTCATTCCAAACCTCTCTGCAAAAACTGTGATCCTAAGACAACTGTTGAATCATAAAGCTAAGTTCAAGTGGACAAGTAGACATGAGCAAGAATGGAAAATGCTCAACACTGATGACAGAACCAGTTCTCACCTACTTTGATTCTTCTAGAAGTATCAAAATCTCCACAGATGCATCAAAGGATGGATTAGGTGCAGTCTTACTCCAAGCAGATGCTGAAGGCTGGAAACCCATAGCCTATGCCTCCAGGACTATGACGCAATCTGAGTGCAGATATGCTCAGATCGAAAAGGAATGCCTTTGTTCTCATTTTTGGATTTGAGAAATTCCACAACTATGTCTATGGCTTACCATTGTTCACAGCAGAAACGAATCATAAGCCTTTAATTTCAATCATCAAAAAAAAATCTGAATGAGATGTCTCCACACATTCAACATTTAATGATGAGACTACAACGGTATGACTTTGAATTAGTCTTTCCAGGCAAATACATAGTCCTAATCTCGTGCACCATTAACATGCAAATTCTCAGATGTGAGTTCCACAGAAGATGCATGTGAACCTCATTGTAGAGTCTCTTCCAGTCTCTGATCAAAAGCTCAAACAAATAGCTGAGAAGACAGCAAAAGATCCAGTTCTCCAAGCTGTAATTGACAATCTGAACAATGACTGAGTAAAAAGTTCTTGCGCACATTTCTACAATGTTAGATTGGAGCTTAGTGTGGCAGATGGTATTCTTCTGAGACGAGATAGAATAGTTGTTCCACAAGTGCTGAGAGAAGAGATGCTTTCCAGGATACATGAAGGACATCTTGGAATATAGAAATGCAAAAGGAGATCCAGAGATTCAGTCTATTGGCCTGGAATAAATTCTGACATTGAGAAAATGGTCGGTAGTTGTGAAGTCTGCCTAAAACATCAAAACAGACAAGCAAGAGAACTGATGATCGTGACAGATCTACCTCAGTATCCCTGGCAGAAAGTGGGTACCGATCTGTTTCATTTCCATGGAAAAGTATACTTACTGGTAGTGGATTACTTTTCTAGTTTTCCAGAAATTGCCCTGCTGTTGAACTCCTCAAGCACATCTGTGATTCAGCATATGATAAATTTTTGCCAGGCATGGCATTCTGCTGTTAGTGGTGAGTGACAGTGGCCCATGCTATAATTCAAGGGAATTTCAGTATTATGCTGCTCACTATGATTTCAAACATGTGACTTCAAGTCCCCATCATGCTCAGTCTAACGGGAAAGCAAAAAAAGGAGTGCAAAGCAATTGCTCAAGAGAGCATCAGAAGGCAAGTCAGATCCATATCTAGCTCTTCTGAGCTATCAAGCAACACCTCTTGAGCATGGTGCATCTCCTGCAGAGCGTTTAATGAATCGTAAAATAAGAACGACACTTCGCTTCAGAATTAACACAAAACAAGACCTGATGAGCAGTGCATCTCTAAGGCAAAAACAGAATGCTCTCCAGAAGAGACAAAAGACAAACTATTACAAACAAAAATGCTGAAAGTGTTATCAAAGAATGACATTGTGAGAGTGGAAGATGCGAACTGTTGGGCCAGGAAAGCTGTTGTTTTAGAAGAAGTTAATCCAAGATCATATGTTGTCAGAACAGAGAATGGGCAAATTCTAAGGAGAAAGTCTCCTTGAGACACAAGAAACCAACAAAACACTGACTGGCAAGACAGGAGAAGAAATTCTGGTCTCACCTGAAGAATGAGTACCATGAAGCATGCAGTCTTGGTCCTCATCTTCCATTCCCCTGGATAATGGTTGTTCTGCAGAAACCAGTGACCCTCCAATATTTAGAAGATCAACGCGTATCATAAAGAAACCTGATTGACTCAATTTGAAAATGACTATGCATTAGTTGCATTTGAAAAGTAATAAACAAGTAGTTTGTGCACTACAGTTTATATTTCATTTTGTAGGAAAGGGGATGTAGTGATTAGTTGATGTTCCTGTGATTGTCCTGTAGATGGCAGTAGTACTAAATATACAGGCAGCAGAGACACGAATAAAAAGGGGTTAGAATTAAGAAGCAGTAGAGAAGCCTAACTTGTGTTGTAGTTCAGTGCTATAAAAATAAAGAGGCTACATGCCAGATCATACACTTATTGTGTGTATGTTGAGTGTTTATTCAACGAACACCACAGTGTTGAGTGTTCTCCGCCACATGGGATTTGGTGCTCTTGACGATCTCCACAGCGGATCTGTTGATGTACAGCAGAAAATGGCCACTATGTGCTTTCCTAAAGTCAACAACCATCTCTTTAGTTGACGAGACAGGTTGTTGGCTTTATACCAGGCTGTTAGCTCTTGCACCTCCTCTCTGTATACTGACTCATCATTCTTGCTGATGAGGCCGACCACGGCCGTGTCTTCGGCAAACCTGATGATGTGGTTCCAAGTTCTCCCAGTCCAGGATCCAGTTGCAGAAGGAGGTGTTCACGGTGAGAGTTCAGAGAGCTGTGTCTTGGAGACGTAGCTCATTCGCCATTCAGCTAGACAGGCTCACCTCATTTTGTGCCAGCAGATCTGTACAGTAAGAGGTGGCTTGTGTTTCTATATCAACACAGAATGGTGGAAGAACACTGTGCTTGTTCTAACTACTACTCATCACTAGTGGCGTTTGTGAGTGTTAGATGCAGACCGTTTAATAATAATTCATCACTGTTTTCATCATTGGAGAGTACATTCCCCCCAGCGCTAATGCTGATGAGGCACTTTGTGAATTCTACAGGGCTATTAGTGATCTGCAAAATGCTCATCCTGACAGAGTGTTTATTTCTGCATTCCTACAGATGCATCTACATTTACATCTAGCTGAATGGCTGAATCTGGGGACAACTTGACAGTAAAAAAAAGTGCAACCTGTCACTGATTGACAGGCGACCTAAAAAGGATGCACCTGGAACTGCCTAGTGTCTTGGCTAGTGGGGGTAGTGCACTACCTGCACCTGTAGATGCACTGCCTGTAACTGTTTGCAACCTGTCATCACTGCAAGAATGGCTGAATCTTAGGGAAACTTCGTTCTATACAGTTGCGGAGCAAACTGAATGTCCCCGCTTTCGGGATAGAACCTCTGCATTTCCATGACAGGGCAATTCACAACCTTGAAGTTATAATCCCCTGCTTTCTGAAGCCTCTGGGCTAACAGTTCTTCTGGTTCCTTCATCCTTATTATCCAGTATGTAGACTCTGATTTCCATATGACAGTACACACTCCACATTGGGACTGGGACAACAAAGCCCCAAAAGTTACTGGCATTAGTGTCAAGACTGAGACCAAAAGTGGTGAGTAGCTATTTTAGCTTGTCAAATGAGTCTGCAGAGTCCAGTGGAATTGGGCATATTTCTTTAGGAGGTTGTAAAGGAGCCACTGGAGCATTTCCTTCACCTCTTTCCCCAGCATGATCATCTAGGTAGACTAGGCAGATCTCCCACTACTTCCCAGCTAAGAAACAATCCATTACGCAGGGTAATCTTGCAGGTGTGTTGATGACAGTGTAACAAAATTAGCTCAAAATTTAAATATTTAAATGTAATTATAACTGGTTATAATTAATTATAAATATTCAAATGGGGGTTTTAGAACTAACTGTCAGAGAATCAATAACACAATTATTTGATTTGTTCATCCAGCGAACAGACCGTATAATTTATTAATTCCAGGAAAAGTTATCTTCCTGGCCAAGAAAGAATAACTACTTTATAAAGTACTAGCTGTAATTTAGCACGTAGCAAGGTCAATGTTCAGGGACCCCGAAATTGTGAGCAAAGCACAGAGACAATCACTCATGAATAAAATGCATTTAATAAAACAGAAACACACAACACATACTAATTACGACACACATACATAAAAGATAGAATAAGGCCTATAGAGAGGGGATAAGGGGGCAAAGAGAGATAGAGAGTAAGGAAGGGAATACGGAGGAAATCAGAACGAGAGAGAGAGAGAGAATGAATGAGATAAGGAAATAGAGAAGAGATCAAATATGGCAAGTTTCAAATTGAGTTTTGATTACAACCGTGTGAGAATCGTCAGGGTAATTAGGATTCGCCTTAATAAAGGGGCTTCAGCTTAAAATTGTGGATCTAAAATAATTAGTAACTTTTACTTGCATTGGTTCGTTGATAAGAGTCCTGATGTAGTGGATCAAGGAGGTTCAGAGATTCGAAGTCCTCGGAGCAAGCACAAGATTCTGCTGGAAACTAAAAAGGTTTCGGTGGTGCAAACAAAAGTTCTTTGATTGAAGCTGCCGGCAAAGTCTCAGAAGAAAGTGAAAGTCTTGTCCCAGAGATCGGAGCAGAGCCGGGCGATGATAGAAGAGGTCGTGCCGGGAAGAAAAGGCGCACGGGGGCCCCCCCAACCGCAGAGCAGAGAGGGAGTTGGCCCCCGCGGGGCCGAGCTGAGCTGAGCAGAGCAAAAAGCTGAGCAACGATAGATGGGTGCTTAGGGTTTTTATTGATCCCTTGGTCGCGCCCAGTTTTTCAGAGTGACCAATCCAACACCTGAAACTTTTGGAGGGAAAGAGTTTCTTTGTCTCCGCTCGGTCACTCATTTGCATACTTTATGGTGAAGTTGGGGAATGGATACAGTTTCAATTAAAGTATAGTAGGCTCATGTTATGTTCTTGAATGGTCATATGGCATACACTATTGCTTATAAAAGTAAAAGAGGATCATTTTGATAGTAGACTGGAAAGAGACAGTATGAGAGGAGAGGAAACTGGGTATATGCAATTAAACATATAATCTTATCTTATAAAACATGTTCTGTTTCATGCAAAACAGAACAATAGGTCATGAGTGGTAATACAACAACAAAAAATATAAAGGCAAAAAGGGGAATACATATACACAGGTGTGTTAGGCATGGGTCAGGTAGGGTTTTACTATTGTTTTATTGAAACTTGAATAAAGGAACTCTCCTTATGTGTGTGTGTGTGAGGGTCAGGATGAGTGTTTCCCGCTGCTTTGGGTGTGTGTGTGTGTGTGTGTGTGGGTATGTGTGTGTGTGTCTTCGGTCATCCACCGGTCAAGGCATTGATTCAGTTTAGATTAGGGAATTCTTGTTGAGTTTTAACGGCCGTAAAACTGCTAGGCGCAGGGTGATTTGCATGTTAAGGTCACAAGTTGATGGTGAGTCCCAGGGGTGTGAGGCTGGGCTATCAGTACTGATGGTCTGCAGAACTCCAACATTCATGGAGGCAGGATACCTCCTTTGTCTCCAGTCTCATTGGGGGGGTCAGGGGTTATCCAGAGCCATCAGACATCCCAGAGCCTGGCTACAGCATGTCGGTTGAGGTATAATGAAAGAACTATAAGCCGAAATAGCTCAGTTGTGAGCTGCGTAATGGTTAATTGAGTTTTCAGAAGGATGCAACTGACCCCATGAGCAAGTGAGCCGACCTGGAGATGCTACAACAGAATGGCATCACATTCCATTTGAACGGCCCCTTCCTGTTGAAGAATGCAGCGGCTCACCTTGCCTCTGGAGTCAGCTACAGAGGCAAGCTCTTGTAGGCCCGGACCAGTGTACATGGGCACTCCTACAGCCCCATAGTGTTAATGAACACCTACTCAAAGTGAAAGTACAGTTATCAGACTGACCTGGTTGTAGCGTGCAGATTCTTTCCCTTGGAACATTGCACGCTTCTCTGCTGTCTGAGAACAGGTCATGAACAATATCTTGTGTGACTTCCTGTATGCTGGAGTAAGAAAACAATGCTCATGATCATAATTTGTGAACATACATGATTTGAGTATTGCCTTGTTCCATGTGAGTCTTGTTCCTGCATTGCTGAGCTGCACAGGCATCACAGTGGCAGGGCTGGTGATTCATTACACGTTTACCTTGAAGCATCCAGTTTGTTGTTAGATCTTTGCACATTGACTGTGGGCAGCACTGTTTATCAATTCCACTTTTGAGTATGCATTCATTTTCCATTCCACTTTTATATGGATTAGTTTCTTTCGTTGTTTGCTATGTTTGGTTCATTGCAACCTTTGGGCTTGTTACTAGAGCTGATGTGTAACACGGGGAAGAACTGGGTTTAAATGGATTACAAATATCTGACACTTGAGCACCCAAATCATTCAGCCAGTCCTCATGTGAAAGAGGTGTTCGTTTTTCCTCATTCTCTGTCATTATTGTTGGATTCCACAGGCTGCTCATATTAACATGGGAGTGTATTCTCACCATTCGCATTTCACTTTGTCTGACAGCATCCGGTTTGAAATAATAACTTAGCAGGTTCATATGACTCACCACATGCGATGAATATATCCTAGACAAGCCCACAGTGTTACATTCACTACTCGCTTTAGCAAGTCAATCGCAGCATAACAACTTACAGTAGTAACGTACAGTTTCTCTCCACTGGTGGCTTAGTTTTTTCATTTATTACTAAATTCAAAGAATATTTTGAAATAATTGCACCTGAAACATTTAAAGTTTAAAGTTTTCAGAATCTGAGAATGTTCAATGGAAGATAGGATAAATAGCTTAAGAGATACTGTCTGTCAGCTGAACTCCTAGGAAGAATAACAAATTTACGAGTGCACCATGAGAAAGCACATTTCTATTTATAACACTTCAATAAGTAAATTATGACAAATTTAATCACACACAAACACAAGGGTAATGCTAGAGTGTACACACAGTGTAAATGTTTTCTGTAATTGATTCTTATTAATATACCATAATGTAGAAATCAACACAATTGATGAATTTTCTTCTTATTTTGAAAAGAAAATTATGCCATTTTTCACCATTAATTTTCTGTACAAAGGCATATAATAATTTTCCAGAAAATTCCTGTCAGCTTCCATTTTCACCCGTCGCCGCACACAAGTCCAACTTCCGGACATCGTGGGCAGAGCACTTCCGGGTTCACCACCCTTTGGCGCTATATAAACACACTGTCAGCATGCCTTCCTCACCAAATGATCTCTCTGCTTTGCTGTCGAGTCATCCTGCCCTTGTCCTCTGTCATTCTTCTTTGTTGTTGCTTCTCGGCTGGATTTCGGACTGTTTTGCTCACGCTGTGTTTGGATTACCCTGTTCGGATTTGTTGCCTTGGACTCTTTCTTTGTGAGGACCTTTGCTGTTTAGCGTGCTCTCCTTGGTTTCTGTTCCCAGTAACCATTGGTTCAGTCTTCTCCTGATTCAGTGCTTTAGCTGCGGTGTGCTTCACCTTGTCTCTGTATTTTGTGCAGGAGTTTGTCAGGTGGATGCTATTGGCTGCACTCCTGTCTCTGTTTCTCATTTCTACAATTAAAGACTCTTTATCTGTCGCGTCTTGCATTTTGGTCCTAAATATGTGCCTTCTGACATTATCATCTGGCCAGCCATGGACCCAGTGGACGTATTAAACATGCAGCAACTCCTTCTTACCCTGTCACAGACCTCACAAGCACACGAGTGCCGGCTCCAAGACCTGACTACTGCCACCTAAGAGCTGATCCGCCATATCTCCCAGTCATCATCATGCACCCCTGCGGCCCAAGCTCCTCCAACGCCCACCCCGAGAACCACATCTAACTCATCTCAGTTTCCCTCTGAGTGCTCCAAGGTAGCCTACGTCATCTCGCTGCTTACCGGCAAAACCAGGCTGTGGGCAACCACTGAGTGGGAGTAGCAGTCCGCGATCTGTGCCTCCTACGAGGCCTTCTCCAGGGAGAAGAATGATGTCATGCAGATGTTGTTCGAGATGAGCCAAAGCAGCCGCACAGTTTTGGAGTTAGAAGTAAGGTTCTGCACAACTGCCGTTGATAGTGGATGGAATGCCACCACCCTATACAACGCCTTCTACCACGGGCTTGCTGCCGAAGTCAAGGACAAGCTCACCACCTGTGAACTACCATCGGAGCTGGACTAGCCAATCACCCTAGCTACCTGCATCAACCGTCGCATTCAGGAAAGATGAGCTGAGAGGACTCCATGACACTCCTGGTGCCCCAGTCTGCAACAAGCCGCTCACTTTTCCCCGGCGTCACCACTGCCGACAATGGCCTGTGTTCCTCCTCCGGAAGCACAACCCCCATATCAACTGGACCAGCAGACGAGTGCTGGACTGGAGCACTCACTGCATTCGGGAAATCCCCGCATTGTCTAAGCCCCGCAACTCTGGTTCTGGCTCCTGCCATCAACGAGTACATCTGGGTACAGTCTTCAGTAAGGCTAGAGCCACCTTGCTGCTTCCACACCAGCCTTATGACTGCAGCTCTCCTGCCTGGCACCATACCCCCACAAGGCCATCTTTACCACCTGACAGCACCCGAAAGGGAGGCCATGAACACATACATTCGCGAGTCCCCAGCTGCCCAGTATCATCTGTCCATCCTCGTCCCCAGCCAGAGCCAGGTTCTTCTTTGTCAAGAAGAAGGACAAGTCCCTCCGCCCTTGCATCGACTACTGGGGCCTGAATGCCATCGCGGTCAAGAACCGCTACACCCTTCCTCTCATGTCATCTGCCTTTGAACTCCTCCAGGGGCTACCATGTTTACCAAGCTGGACCTGCAGAATGCCTACCACCTCATCCGCATCAGAGAGGGAGATGAGTGGAAAACTGCTTTCAACACCCCCACAGGACATTACAAATACCTGGTTATGCCGTTTGGTTTCACCAATGCGCCAGCGGTGTTCCAGGCTCTCATCAATGATATTCTCAGAGACATGCTAAACTGACTTGTCTTCGTGTACCTGGGTGACATATTCATCTTCTCCCACTCCCTGGAGGAACATGTTTGTCCTGTCCAAACCATGCTCAAGCGCTTTCTCAAGAACCGTCTGTACGTGAAAGCTGAGAAGTATGAGTTCCATGTTTCTAGAACCACCTTCCTGGGGCTCATACTCTCATGCAGTAGTGTACAGATGGACCCTGAGCAGAAAAAGGCAGTGAGGGACTGGACCTGGAAGCAGCTCCAGCAATTCCTAGGTTTTGCCAACTTCTGTCGGAAGTTCATTAGTGGCTACAGCACTGTCTCCGCACCCCTACACCGGCTTACGTCCACCCTGCAAGCATTCGTCTGGTCCCCTGAAGCCGAACTGGTCTTCACCAAACTCAAGGAACTGTTCACCTCTGCCCCCATCCTGACCCTGCCAGTTTGCTGTGGAGGTGGATCCTTCCGACCTGGGTGTGGGAGGCATGCTTTGTCAGAAAAGCCCCAAGGACAACAAGCTGCATCCCTGCGCTTTCTTCTCACGACAGCATATACTCTCTATGTCTATGGAGCATATACTCTCATTCTCTGTCATGGTCAGAGCTCAAGGAGGAGGGCTTGTGCAGCCTTGTTCAAGTATTCTAGAAGCTATTCTCAGTGGCCCAACCGCAAGTGCCATCCAGCATATCCTTACCAGATTGGCCAGAGGTTCTGGCTGTTGACCATAGACCTGTCCCTGAAGGTCACCTGCCGGAAGTTTGCACCACACTTTGTTGGTCCGTTACCCATTTCCAACGTGCTCAACCCATGGCGGTACGGCTCAGTCTTCTTTGCTATTGCTTCTCGCCTGGATTTCAGACTGTTTTGCTCACGCTGCGTTTGGATTACCCTGTTCAGATTTGTTGCCTTGGACTCTTTCTTTGCAAGGACCTTTGCTGTTTAGCGTGCTCTCCTTGATATCTCTCCCCGGTAAACATTGGTTCAGTCTTCTCCTGATTCAGCATTTTAGCTGCAGTGTGCTTCACATTGTCTGTATTTTGTGCTGGAGTTTATTGAGTGGATGTTATTGGAGTCATTGTGTGTTACTGCACTCCTGTCTTTGTTCCTCCTTTCTACAATTAAAGACTCTTTACCTAGCTCCTGTCGTGTCTCGCATTTGGGTCCTAAATCCATGCCTTCTGACAATTTTCTACTTGTAATTAGCTCAGTCCTAGTTGCCTTTTAAAGAAGGCTGTCTTCTGGTAACTTTCCAAATACCCTGAATAAATATGAAAAATCTGACCTACACTTAAGAAAGCAGCTTCAAATTCAGCTGTTTTCCTTAATTTGAGACTGATATCTAACTTGCCATTTTAAGATTTTTTTTTTTTTTGATAACGTTGTTTTTATTCATGATATAAATGATTTTCTTATTTTGGATAATGTCCAATCAGTTTTTCCAATCAGACTTTCAAACTAATCATAGGCACCGAGCAGTACATTAATTTTTGTAATATTTATTACAAATGTATGCAGACAGCAGATCTGTTTATATGGATTTTCTCTCAGGCGGTTTTGCCAGATGACTATGTCTTAGGCCATTTCACCTGATACATTTATGTCTTAGAATATTTTGCCCAATGCCTAACAGTATGAGACCTGAAGCCTTTTATTATGAGGCATGATGCTGTTTAGTATTCTTTATAACAGTAAAACTTTGTACTTTCGTATACAACACAAACTAGACAAGACATCTTGGAGACCCCTCTTTGAAAATTAAATATATAAATAAATGATTAAATTAATTAATTCATTTTAATAAATTGACAACTGCTGTTCGAGAAATCACATATTTGTTACATTGACAACATTAATATCTTCATGGGAATCAGAAGGAATAAGAATCATTATTTAATGGTGAATGGATCTAAAGTAATGAGCAATATTACAGATTTGTTAATAACACCACCTAGAGTAAATATAGACAAACATTCTTGAGGCCCTTAGTGTAAGATATTTCAGTCATATATAAAATGAGGTGAGAATACATACAGTAACATCTTGCTGAGGTATACCCTCACTTCCTGTCAATTGCCATCCAATTTGTTTGCAACTTTTGTCCCATTAGGCCTGGCACGATAACTACTTTGGTTGGACAATATATGGTTTCAGAAATAACTGACATGATAAACAATGTTATTGTCATTTTATCTGTCATATTGTAAGACATTTTATGCCACTGATATAATAATGACATAATAGCATAATAATGCAAATCAAGTTATAATTTTACGTTTGTGTTCTTCATATGTCTGATTAATCTCATATGTGTATAAAATGTTTTGGTGAGTTAAGTAACCCTCTAGTAAAGTGCTTCAGTTTACCAGTGTTCACTGTTCAGCTTAACCTCATGCACCTAATCCATGACATTATTGCCTAGGACTGGATCATTTGTGTCAAAAATTCCATGTGTGTGCAGAGTGCTGCAAGCTGAGCCATGCATTGTATTTGCATGATTTCAAGTGTTTGATTTGTTTACATTTCCACGTGTTTTGTTTTGGTTCCTGTCTTGTCTCTACCCCTGTATTGTCACTGATTGTTGCCCTAATGTGTCATGATTAGTCTCACTTGTTTTGAGTTTTTCCTTTGATTAGTTTGTCTGCTTAAACCCTTGTGTATCTTGTATTCTCTGTGAAGTATTCATTCAGTACGTTGATACCAACCTTTTGTTTATGTTCAGATTTTTGTTTATGATTCTTGCTACATTCACTGTTTTGATCTTGCCTGCCCAGTTTGCTGGTCACCTGCCCTCTGCCTGTTTCTGGATTATGATTTTCTTCTCAATTTTGCACTGTCTACTTTATTATTATTCTCATTAAACATTGTTCTCTGCACCTGCATCCTACTCCACATTCTAACAACTTGAAACACTATAAGTATTGTTTCTACATTTTTCTTCTTCAATAAACATATTAACAAATCAATGTTAGTGAACTGTTTTGCATGTTATTTTTTCAACAGTATGGTTTTATTAAACTCTGTGCTAGTGCTTGCTACACATTTTAAATTCAAATACAGTTTTTGCATTTGAATGTACATTTTTATCTTAAATTGGTGTAGTAATCCTTCAGACGCAGTGGAATTAGGATCCATATGCAGGTTTATAATCCACTCAGTGAACAAATCCAAATCGACAGGCAAGAAACAAAACACAGCATAACAGGCAAAAGATCAAAAATCAGGGAAATCAACAAACTAGCAACCAAAACCAAATCACAAAACAAGAATCAGAAAAACAGAAAAAGTAACAAGGTCATACACTGGAATCAATCACACAAATGAAAATAAGGCTTGGTAAGTCACTAACAAACAATACTTCGTGTAAGCATAGCGTGCACACTGTATGTTCCAGTAAATCTTGGAATTGATCTAGACCTCAAAGTGCTAGAACTTATAGGAGGGTTCCCTCTGGCAGTTTAGTGTTACATAGACATGTGTGTGATTGATTTTTTTTTTTGTTGTCATGGTGTTTGGTAACAGGTCTCTGGTGCAGTTCCATGGGCAGTGGGGGGGGGCTTGGTGGCCTTTTCTTTGCTGAAAACCTATTGAAGGTCATAATATTCTCAAGGTATTGTCAATGGTCCAAGACTTTATGGGCTTTCTACACTGATCGTAAGGCAGGTGTGAGTGATGGGGTTGTGTTGGCAGTGATTCAAGCAGGAGGGGGACCACTGAATGAGTTCCTTGTCCTTTAGGGTAGTTGAGGGTTGTAGAGACAGCCAGGGAAATGTAATGTCCGGGCGCCCCCACCCTGTGCAGGGCTCAAACCCAGACCTCTGTGGTTGCTGTGTGCGCCAGCAAGCCATGGAGACACACCCAGATGCAGGATTCAAATAAGCACTGCTTTATTAACATAAACACAAGACATGGGGAAGACTAACCTAAACACTAGACATGACGCTAATACAACAAAACCTAACAAACAAAACAAGGAACATAGAACAATAGCTGACAAGGACAGGCACAAAAGGATCCCTATATATAGGACTAAACATTAAGGCTAATAGGAAACAGGTGAAACAGCGGGAACGAGAACAATAGAAAAGGCATGGCACAAAATACACATAATAAAGCAGGCTCCATAGAATCACCTGCCAGCACCCTCTCCCGGCCTGGCAGGGAACTGTCCAGCAGTTCCTGACAGGAAAGCCCAGGATAATGGGGATTGAAGGGGATGATACAGGGGTTGGACAATGAAACTGAAACGCCTGGTTTTAGACCACAATAATTCATTAGTATGGTGTAGGGCCTCCTTTTGCGGCCAATACAGCATCAATTCGTCTTGGGAATGACAGATACAAGTCCTGCACAGTGGCCAGAGGGATTTTGAGCCATTCTTCTTGCAGAATAGTGGCCAGGTCACTACGTGATGCTGGTGGAGGAAAACGTTTCCTGACTCGCTCCTCCAAAACTCCCCAAAGTGGCTCAATGATATTTAGATCTGGTGACTGTGCAGGCCATGGGAGATGTTCAACTTCACTTTCATGTTCATCAAACCACTCTGTCACCAGTCTTGCTGTGTGTATTGGTACATTATCATACACTGCACCGCCTTCAGGATACAATGTTTGAACCATTGGGTGCACATGGTCCCCCAGAATGGTTCGGTAGTCCTTGGCAGTGATGCGCCCATCTAGCACAAGTATTGGGCCTAGGGAATGCCATGATATTGCAGCCCAAACCATCACTGATCCACCCCCATGCTTCACTCTGGGCATGCAACAGTCTGGGTGGTACGCTTCTTTGGGGCCGTAACTCTCCTGCATGTGGGAAAGACAGTGAAGGTGGACTCATCAGAGAACAATACATGTTTCACATTGTCCACAGCCCAAGATTTTCGCTGCTGGCACCATTGAAACCGACGTTTGGCATTGGCACGAGTGACCAAAGGTTTGGCTATAGCAGCCTGGCCATGTACATTGACCCTGTGGAGCTCCCGACGGACAGTTTTGGTGGAAACAGGAGAGTTGAGATGCACGTTTAATTCTGCAGTGAGTTGGGCAGCTCTGGTTTTATGTTTTTTGGATACAATCCGGGTTAGCACCCGGACATCCCTTTCAGACAGCTTCCTCTTGCATCCACAGTTACTCCTGTTGGATGGGGTTCGTCCTTCTTGGTGGTATGCTGACATTACCCTGGATACCGTGGCTCTTGATACATCACAAAGACTTGTTGTCTTAGTCACAGATGCGCCAGCGAAACGTGCACCAACAATTTGTCCTCTTTTAAACTCTGATATATCACCCATAATGTTGTGTGCATTGCAATATTTTAAGCAAAACTGTGCTATTACTCTGCTAATTAAACCTTCACACTCTTACTGGTGGAATGTGCAATCAATGAAGATTGGCCAGCAGGCTGGTCAAATTTAGCCATGAAACCTCCAACACTAAATTGGCCAGTGTTTCAGTTTCATTGTCCAACCCCTGTATAATGTACAGGGAAATTTTATCTTTGTGAAATAATCTGTCCTGGATGAATATTTAACATTTTAACATTGATTTGACAGCTCTAGAGTAGAAGAAAGGACAGAAGCAGCATGAATGACTAAAATATTGGTGAAATTCTTTCTTATTAAACAAGCACACATAAACACAATAGGCATTATCGAGGTCAGCAAAAATGTTTGTGGTCATGTCCATATATCATCATCGTACTGTAATAGTCACATTAAAAATCAGCGAAACTACTTTTTCAGGTTTCTTTCACAATACTGGATGATTAGACAATTTTTGCAGGAAAAGAAGCAGAAAAAACAAATGGTAACACCTTTAAGAGAAACAATACAATTGTTGGAGACCCATACTTGTAAAAGTATTTCAGTTACTTACAAAAGTCAGAATAATGTCTCACATGGTTTCCTAACAGAAATCAGGGTGATATTTATAAATTATAACTGGTACTTACAATTGGGGCAATTAGAGGTCATGGGATATTTATTTCTTTGGGTTTGGAACATTAAGCATTCAGGGGCATATTTATTTTGGGGTTTGGGTATATTTAGCAATAATGGGGAATTGAGTTTCCAGTGTGACCACTACTTCGTTCCGGACCTGCCTGATCCATTCGGACACTCTACCCCTGGTTGGAGTCTCATCGCTTTGTGGTGCTCACTGCTGGTGTGGATAGATCTGGGTGGATAGCCTGTGCCCAGAGGACTGCTGTGGACAGAATCACTTGGAGACTATCACATTGTCACAGAACTGCCATTGTATTGGAATTAGTGTTTATAATGAACTCAGAAACTACACTGATCTATTAGTTCATCAAAAGCCCTTGGTTGCTGTTGTAGAAAGGACATTATTTACAGTTACATTATTTACAGTTACATTATTTACCAGGGTCACCCAAATGGGTCCCCTTCTGAGCCTGGTTCCTCTCAAGGTTTCTTCCTTGTATCATGTCAGGGAGTTTTTCCTTGCTGCCATCACCTCAGGCTTGCTTATTAGGGATAAAATAGGGATAAAATAGTAACTTAACTTTATCATTTTTTCTCTCCAGGTTTCTATAGTCCTGTAAAGCTGCTTTGAGACAATGTCCATTGTTAAAAGCGCTATACAAAAAATTCTATTGAGTTGAACTGTCTAGTCTGTGTCAGGCCCCTACATTCTGAAACTCTTAAGTGACAAACACTTTTTTGTACTTTTCATGGGTTTCTGTTACAAATTTTAATTATTCAATTCATTATTGAGTTAACTAATAGAAATGATTAGTATAATGAGACTTTGCTGATCAGTTTGACGATATTCAATTCATTTCAGTATTATTTTTGTAGCACTTTTTAAAATGAAAATGGAAAATAAGAAATCAATTTATGAATTGACCCCTTACAAGCTTTAACATTGTCAGTGGCAATTCCACCCCCAAACCATCAGAGAGAAACATCACCGGAAAAGTAACACTTCCGGCTCATACTTTAGCTTCTAGGCTGCCACTATAAAGGCTAGATAATACGTTTACACAACGAAAGTATTGTCAGTGTGTTTGCCTGCATACCAAGCCTTGTATTTTCTCTTCCTGTTTTGCATCTAGTACATGACCACGTTTTGTTCATGTTTTTGCCCTTTGTCTTGGTGATTTTGTGATTTGGATTTGTTTGCATCATGGACTGATTATTACGGTTTCTATGGACTTTGCCTGTTTTCTTGACTCTGTTTTGCCTAGCATTTAGGATAGTTTGCCTTTGGAATATTCTCATTAAACTGCACATGCAATTTACCAACGCTTTACTGCATAATACTTCGCCCCCAGAATTAACTCAAAGTTCGGCTGTTAAGTAGGAGAACTCCTACAGTACTGCCAAGCTCAACTTACAGCGTTTCAGAACACCCACGCACTATTGCTACAAGCAGAATGAACTTCACAAGGATGGCTCCCCCCAAAAAATTCTATGGCTCGGCGAATTGCTGTAGAGGATTTCTACGCCAATGTGAGATCTTCTTAAATCATCTGCCGGAGACATATGGTGAGGACGCTACTAAATATGCTTTCCTTATGTCTCTACTTTCCAGGAAAGTGATGGCCTGGGCAGTAGCCATCTGGGACAATGATCCATGCATCAAGGAATCCTTGCTTGGAGTTATTCGAATATCCAGCTGGAGGGCGCGACATTTCCTTAAACTGCTAATAACACAGCTCTGAAAGCTGTGTTCCAGGAAGGGTTGAATCCTACTCTACAAGCAGGACTAGCCTGTTGGATTATATAACCCTGTCAATTCCTTTGGATTACCTTCTTTGCAACCACCCCTGTCTGCCCACTGCCTAAGGACAGAGTTACAGCATTCCAGGTGGACCGTTCTGAACTTATGCGATTAGGAGAGGTACGAGTCACCCCACAGAGGTTGACTTCAATTCATGCGAAAGTAAATCTCCATGTTTCTTCTCATAGTCTGCTGCTTCCAGTATAGATTGGTTATGCTAATGAGGCCCATTGTCTGCCAGCTTTAGTAGATTCAGGATCTGCAGATCTATCAGCCATGACCTAGTCAATGAACTGTGCCTTCCTACTGTACCCTGTGCCTCACCATTGTGGATTACAGTAATTAATAACCAGCCTAATAGAGATGGCTACCTCACACAACAAACAGTCCCCATAAGTATAAAAGTTGGACTATTTTATAAAGAGGAAATTTCTTTGTAATAACCTCACCTTGCATGCCTGTAATATTGGGATTCCCCTGGCTCCACACCCGTGATCCATGAATTGCGTGGCTCCACAGAGATGTGGTTAGCTGGTCTCCCTGTTGTCTGAACTTCTTCTGTCAGGAGGCTCATAGTCTGCCCTGTCAAGCCACAACAGTGGAATGTCCAGCTCCACAAAAGGTCATCTCAGTGCCCAAGGAATATCATGACCTCTGGGAAGTCTTCAGTAAGGAGTGTGCCATCCACCTGCCTCTGCACCGCCCATGGGACTGTGTGATTAACTTGTTACCCAACACATCACCCCCCAGGGGTCAGATTTACCCCTTCTCCATTCCAGAAACCCAGACTATGAAAGAATATATCACTGAATGTGGGGTTCATTCATCCCTCCACATCCCCAGCGGCGGCCAGCTTCTTTGTAGAAAAAAAAGGATGGAGCACTACGGCCATGTGTAGATTACTGAGGACTTAACACTGTCACTATCAGATATCCATATCCACTCCCTCTGGTCCCACGTGCCCTGAAACAACAACAAGAGGCACGCATTTTCACAAAGTTAGACCTGAGAAGCGCATACAACCTGATTCATATTCATGAAAGGGATGAGTGGAAAACGGCATTCCTCATGTCCAGTGGTCACTATGAGTATTTAGTCATGCCATATTGACTCACCAATGCTCCAGCAACAGTCCAATCCCTCATGAATCAGATATTCAGAGACTTGCTGAATCAGTATGTCACTGTATATACTGTATAGACGACATTGATATCTATAATATACTCCAAGACTCAAGATGATTATGTAAAACATGTAAATCAGTATTATCATGACTGCTCAGGCACCAGATGTACTGTATGTCAAAGTGGAGAAATATGAGTTTCACCAAGACACTGTGACATTCCTCAGTTATGTCATCTGCAAGCAGGGAGTAAGGTCTTGGCAGTGACAAAACTCAAAGGATTTCAAAGGTTCATTTGAAACTACAATTTCATAGCCACCCCCTCATGTCCCTATTACAAGGGAAACACAGAAAACTTGAACTGTATTTAAACACCTCAAGAGAAGTTTCACCATGGCCCTCATACTGAGACACCTGGACCCAATCCTGCCCTTCATTGTCGAGGTTGATGCCTACTTTTGAGGGAATGTCACAGAGACATGGAAACCCAGCCAAACTCTACCCCTGCGTCCCCTTTTCTTAGAAGCTTACCCTGGCAGAGGCCAATTATGATGTGGGCAACCGGGAACTCTTATCCATAGACGTGGCATTAGAGGAATGTCATCTGGTAGGAGGGGGGCCGCCACCCATTCCAGGTAATCACAGACCATAAGAACCTGAAACATATAAAAGGAGCCAGGAGACTCGACCCATGACAAGCCAGATGGGATCTCTTCTTTAACAGGTTTTGGTACACGTTAACTTATAGGCCACATTGCCATAGATTTCCTAGTAGCAGTGGACCGATTCTCCAAATCATGTAAACTAATACGGCTCAAAGGTCTGCCCACTGCCATGAAAACAGCCAAGACACTCATAGAACATGTGTTTCATAACTATGGCTTACCTGAGAACATAGTATCCAATTGTGGTAGACAGTTTACCTCCAGAGTGTGGAGGGCGTTCTGTGACTGCTTTGTCAGCTCTCACACCCTTCCAATGTGTCCTTGGATACCAACCACCCTTTTTCCTGTGGCCATCCAGTGCCCCCTCATTTGTTGAATGGTTCCAGCACTGCTGAATGGTGTGAGAGGGGGCCCACGTCCACCTGCAAAGAGCCATTAGATGCCAAGAGATACAAGCTAACCACCGACAATAGCCCCATGCCTCATACTGACCCGGCCAGCTGTTCTGGTTGTCCACACAAAATCTAAGACTCAAATTGCCCAGCAAGAAGCTCAGCCCAAAGTACATTGGTCCCGATTAAATAAATCCAGTACATTACAGGTTGCAGCTACCCCCCACATATTGCATCTTCCCATCCTTCCACATATCGCTGCTGAAGCCTGCCCCGACCACAGCCAGCACTATCAACCCCACTCCACACCCCTCCCCCACTCAATATTGACAGGTGGGGGAGGGGGGAAGTTGGTATCCCAGCTTACATAGTCCATGCCATCATAAACTCAAGAAGACGTGAAGGATGACTGCAGTATCTGGTGGATTGGGAGGAATACGGCCCAGAGGAACAATCTTGGGTGAATGCTGGCGACACCCTGGACCCAGCCCTGGTCACCAAGTTCCACAGAACCCACCCTGACAGGCCAGCACCTCAACCCAGGAGACGTCCCCATAGAAGGAGAACACCAGGAGGTTATTCCGCAGAGGGGTGGGCTGTGTAACATCACTGGAATACTAACATTCCTGGCTCATGCTTTAGCTTCTAGGCTACTGCTATATAGGTGGGCTAATGCGTTTACACAACACAAAGTTTTGTCAGTGTGTTTGCCTGGTTACCAAGCCTTGTATTTTCTCTGCCTGTTTTGCCTCTAGGACCACGTTTTGTTCTTTATTTTTGTTTTGTCTTTGTGATTCAGATTTGTTTGCATCATGGACTGATTTTTACGGTTTCTACAGACTTTGCCTGTTTTCTCAACTGGAATTTACCAACTTTTTGCTACATAAACAAGGTTGAGGTAATGGTGGCAAGGAAAAACTTCCTGATACAATACAAGGAAGAATGCTTGACCAGATTCAAAAATTAACCCATCTTCAATTGGGTGACACTGGATAGTGCAATTATAAATAATCTCCCTTCTATTTTTGTATTGTATATACTTAGATACTGCAATTGTGTAACCAGAAACATACGAGCTTATGAGCAACTTATATGAGCATCAGACTCATTTTTGAAGTTATCATCTTTTTATTAATGGAGAATTCAGTTCAAAACTTTTCATAGCAGTTGCAAGATGGTGCATAGCTAGAGCCATCTTCCATTATGCCACTGGATGTCTGCACTGGTGAGAGCTCTGAGCAAACTCTACAGCTTTTTATGCTTTTTCTTTGTTATGGTCTCTTTGTAAATATCTCATTATCAATAAATCAATACAATCTTTAAACACTTTTTTTTTTTTTACATGAGATCATCTTTAAAAATGGACTTTGCGAACGACTCAAACAACTCACACGCAAACTTGAGCAGCAGCAGCCTTTTCAGTGAGAATCTGCCTTTTTTACATCCTTGCCGGAGTAGGAGGAAGAAGTGCAAGTGATGCAAATGTGACAGGATTCTGTGCAGAACATGGAAAAGGTCTTTTTAAAACCCCTTTTCTGAATATTTTTCTAGAAAATGCTCAGTCCTTGGTCAACAATGGACAAACTAAATTGTCGGACTACATTTCAGCGAGACCTCAGGAACTGCTGTGTTTTTGCCTTCAGCGAAACATGGCTAGACTACACTGTTCCTGTCAAACTCTTGATCACTGCCACGCTGCTCTCAAGGACAGCTACAAACCCCTCCCCCTGCACTACTTTCGGCAAAGCTGATCACCTATTATCCTCACATGCTTTAAGACGACCACCATCGTCCCTGTCCCTAAGAAGTCTTCTGTCTGCTGTTTGTGAATGGAATTCTTACCACTTATTGGAAGAGACATCTGTCAGTCAAGATATACAGAAGTACAGCTGGCTGCAGCAGTAGAAAGTTGATTTGTGTGTATATGAACGCAGCTCTGCTCTTATAACGCTCCTTATATTGTTTAACCTTGAATAGTTTGGTCTTTGAAGCATATCTGCATATTTTAGGTATGTATGTAGAAATCGCAAACTAACCTTTATCCCATGATCAGTATATCCAAAATCACGGCAAATGAACGTCCATCCTGGAAGTAGTGTTAAATGAATTCCATTTTCTTATTAAGATAAATTAATTTGTTATTTTCTTTAAAAGACTTAAAGTTGCACTATCAAAAATGATTTAAAGTGAACACAGAACCCCACACATACAAGAAATAAAATTAGACACACAGTTTCCTACTTCTTGTATATCTTGAGTGACAGATGTCTCGTACATTCAGCAGTAACAATTCCATTCACAAACTAAAGTTTTCTTTGAATTTACATTGTGTTTTTCGATTTGTTAATTTGGTTTTGGATTTGTTATTTTGTTTTATGATTTGTTATCTTGTTTTCGGTTTTGTTATTTTGTTTTAGGATTTGTTTTTTTTTGTTTTTGGATTTGTTATTGTGTTTTCTGGTTTGTTAATTTGTTTTCAGATTTGTTATTTTGTTATTTTATTTTGCACTTCTCGGCCACCGTACAGTTCTACCTTACACCATTGTCCCATCCAAACTCACTGCAAAGCTCAAAATCTTAGGACTGAACACTTACTTGTGCAATTGGATTTTGGACTTTCTGACTAACAGATCTCAAGTGATGAGAATTGGTAACAGTTACTCCACCACCCTGACTAAGCACAGGTGCGCCACAAGATTGTGTCCTCAGACCCCTCCTATACTCCCTGTTCACACAAGACTGTATTTCGAAGCACAGTTCCAACATTATCTTTGAAGATTGCCGAGGATACTTCCATTGTGGGCCTTATCACTAATGGAGATGAGACAGCCTCAAGAGATGAGGTTAGAATGCTATCTTAATGGTGCAATGATAACAACCTTTGCCTCAACGTCAGAGCAGGCTCAAGACGAAATCCTGATGCACACCTTTGACCAAGTGAAAATAATTGATGGTCAGTGGGTTCAGCCCAGAGTTGTACTCTCCCTCCAATATTTTGTTATTACTAAGGGTTATACCAAGTGACACAGGATACTAACACAAAAAAGGAAACTTTGAAAACTGTTTTAGTCCCAAAGAATCATTAGAAAATCATAATCATAATTAATTGGTGTGGCATTTAGGTCAGGTCAAAACACAAAGCTGTCTTATGGCCAGGCATTTACAGCCAATGTCAGCTAATGAATGTGCTGACCACCCCAAAAGTGCCATTGTGCTCTCTTTGATTAATTGAGGTCCCCTTCATAAGATTTGGTATGGACTTCATCGACTATACGATGTGAATGGATGGAGGCTCACTGTGGAAGATATATCACCTCCATGTACTTAAACCTTAAATACTTAAAGAAAGAAGTGGTCCCTGTGGCTTTGATAACACTATGTAACAAATTTTTACTTTTTTCTTGTTCCTGTGAAATAAGTGATATTTTCCCATTCTTTGTAACCCAAATAAAGAGAAAAAACCCATCTTAGCCATGAAAGTTTGGGTTAGTTTTGGGCAGTTTTTTTAGTAATGGGCTAATTTTGAGGTTTTCATTCTCTTAAAAGCCCAAACCAAGTCCAAAGGGGCTTAATGGTTATTTTTTTTATGATTTTCCATCAAGAGTAATTGGAAAATGTCATTCACTACCCAGGAACAAAAATCGTGTTACATAGTGTAATGGTTGTTCTGAAGAGGAAGGAGCTAGGACTGGAGGTGAATCTAAATTGGGCAGCTCAATTCACCCTTGCCCCTTGTGTAAACCACCTATCACTGTCCCAAATCACATAAGATGCCAAGATGCAGGTTGAATCTTCCATGTTTTTGCCTCTACCCAGTCACAATAACCTCAGTGATTGGAGGAGTCCCACATCGGGGTCAGCCCAGTTGTCCTGGTTCCCAACGCTTGATCTGTTTCTGTGTGCACTTTAGAAAAGTCAACACAATTTCCAAATTTCCATGTGTTTCCAATGCTTTGATGAACTGCTGATGCTTTGATGTCTAGTTATCAAGTGATGCTTTGATGTATAATTATCAAGTGGGCAGTCCTCACCCTCTGATATAATCTGTAGGGACAAGCCTTTAGGCTCTGTTCTGATCATGCCATGCACCTGTGGCTCCACCTAATTAAGGAGGCCAATGTGCTGATCATTTATGCACACTGGTGGCTCAGTGGTAGGTTTCTTGCCTACCATGTGGATGGCCTGGGTTCAAAGCCCAGATCAAACATAGGTTTTTGAATGGTGGTATAGCTAGTTGACTGGAATAATTACATGATTTGTGTTCTGGGCTTCACTTAGTAGCAGCAAAAATAAAATGGAGAGAGATGACAGTCATGAGAGAGAGAGAGCTGTAGTGCTATACAGGTGCTGCCTGAGCATTTATGTTAATATGATTACTAAAACAAACTTTTTTTAAATTTCTACATGTATGTTTAGCTCAGGGAACAATGTGGTGGAACCTTACACCACCTTTAGCAGTTGAGGACACACCTGGATAACAAGAAACACCTGTCAGTCAAATTGTGGGGGTCTGATACAAAATGTGCATTGTTTTTTATTGTTTCACATTTACATATAAAAACCCGAAAATCTTAAACCCACATCTCATACTCAATGTTTGATTTCAAATCTAATTGCTTTCGATCTACAGCAAAAACAAATGAATTGACCTTGCTGTTCCAATAGATGAAGACTGTTCAGAGGTTGACTGTAAGTGTTGACTTGCCTCAAACAAATACTTATAACTCAAAATATATATTTCAAGTAAATTAAATATATTCAAGTTGTTGAAAGGAGGTGTGGTGAATTGTTTAAAGCTTGTATGGATATTCTAGGTGAAAGTATAGGTATTTTAGACAAAAATGGTTTTGTTGGCATCATGAATATAGGACTTGTAGAAAGTACAAGTAGAAACTTCAAAAACCGACAAAAGACAACACATAAAATTCTTTACGCACACATTGCTAGGACATGGTACTGTCTCACTGCCTTGTGCTTTTGATGCAGACACAATTGGTTCTGTTGTAGTGGTAAATATTTTCTGTGCTGTTTCTTATTTCCTCTACTTTTCCCCTTGATCATCTTTTCCCTGCTGTTTTTTCATCACTACTCTCATCTTGCCATGCTGCTTTAATATGGAACTGTTACTGCTCCATTATCTGCTGTTTAATTCTTTTAATGCATCATGGAAAATGTAGGAGATGGAGACGGAACATGATAATGGGGTAAATATTACCTTTTTCTATTTTTTGGATCATTTCTCTGAATTCATATGATAAGTAGGTATGTAGACTGGAATTAATACAATCCTTTTATTGACTAGTCAAAGGATTTTGTCTACAGATCAAAACATAATATGCCATCACCTTTGATTTTATCATTTATTTTTCAGTGATTTCAATTGAAATTATATTTATTTAAATTAAAAAATTTTTTAGATTTAAATATATTATGCTGAAATGTTTTGTAAAATGGGTCATTTGTCACTTTAAGGAAAAATATAACAGTAAAAGAGAATTAAAGTAAGGAAAATTCCATACTTTTAGTAATTTTAAGAATTATATTTGTTTTCTGATTTTTTTCTTCCAATCTGAAATTTTATCTGTTAATGTACATATGTCAATTTAATGTCATTTACATCATTCAGTAAGCACAGCACATAGGCATGTGAAACTATGCCAGCCATATGGGATAGACACTGAAGACACTGAACACTTTGTTACAATTTGCTACAGCTCACACTTATTTAATAACCTACAAAACATATAATACAGTATGCCTCAAAATGCACTTTTGCATTTGGAAACACTGTTATGTATTTTTTCTCTTTAATATTTCACTGAAATACTGTACATATACAACTTCTGTAGATAATTAATAAAATGCTTTTGTTTTATTTACTTTAATTATGGCTTTTTTAAAATTCTGTTTACAGAATGACAAAGATCAACGTCATATCATTGCTTCATTAGCATTACGACAGCGCTTCAGCCATCTGTCTGATCCTATGTCCCGTGAGTCATTTTTTTGTGGATAATTTTGATTTACACTAAAGATGAAGTGTTAACTGTTTAACTATTGAGTTAAAATGATTGATAAAGTTCAAATATGTTTAAATAAATAGCGTCAGTATACACTCACAGAACACTTTATTAAGAAAACTATATCATACTATTATATCAGTTTCCTGTTACTATAACCCTCCTCAGCTTGAAACCATCATTTTCTCATTAGCTTGACCTCTCTCTTCAACAATGCATTTCTGTCTAGTTTATCATCAGTGTCTAAAATACTTAAACTAGCTTATCTGACACCAATATCAATGCCGTGATCAAAGTCACTGAGAACACATTAGATGAACAATCTGTATCTGAACAGCCTGTATCTGCATGATTTTGTGCTGTATAGGTGTTCTTATTAAAGTGTTCTTTATATACTGTATTCATTATTCAGTGTCTGGATTGCAAATATTAGTTTTGGTAAATTACCTGAGCAATTGTATGTGCAGTGACATCTGTATTGTCCTGCCTCATAAAAAATTATTTGTTTTTTATAAACTTTCAGTTTTTATCACCTACAAACACTGATCACAATAGATCCATTCTTCATATTGGCACTGGTAGATCTGACTTGATATCTAAACATTTTTCTTCTCTGTTTTCTTTCTTTTTTATTTAACTTTATTAATATACTCATGATAGAAAATACAGAAAGAGGAACCTCTGCTTTGAAAACCACATCACAGACTTCTGGCTATTCCTACAAACCTGCTCTTATGACACACCAATATCAGGCTCGGGTACCCAGCCCAGCTGCTAGTGCCAGTGGCCAAGCCAAGTCAGGATTTCACTCTCTCTCTAGCTCATCATCCAACACTCCATCTGCCTCCCCACTGAAGTCTGTGTTGTCAGAAAATTCTGAATTCTCCATGAGATCAGTCATCAGAAGTTCATTAACACCTTCTGTCAAGTCTGTCAGTGATGTTGCATTACCAGTACGCTCCTACAAAGCTGTTTCCTCGTCACAAAAGACATTGGAGCAACAAGGTCAGGCATCTCTGACTGTCTTGTCATCTCCAGTAAAAACTGGCCCTGAGTCTGTTTCTGTAAATGCTTTGCCATCTCTTTCAGCAAGAACCTCTTCACTACCAGCTGGAGGCTCACTGAAGGAGAAATCTTTTATCACTAAGACTCCACCTGCTTCGCCTAAGTCTTCTCTGAGCATATATAGCTCGAATTTTTCATATAAATCTGCCAATACCTCAAAAGATCCAACAACTGCTTCCCCCAGTAAACAATTTTCAGGGCTAAACACAGTCAGAACAGCAACAGACACAACCAGCTCTCATACCTCTCCAACTAAATATCGCTCCACCTCACCCACCTTTCTTCTATCTGGCAGCCTACAAGAGAGGATACAGGCTACCACAATTGCTGCCACAAACGGTGTGGATGCTGCTTTTGATGAAGTAGAGAGGACACTA
Source organism: Hemibagrus wyckioides (assembly GCF_019097595.1). NCBI lineage: Eukaryota > Metazoa > Chordata > Actinopteri > Siluriformes > Bagridae > Hemibagrus > Hemibagrus wyckioides. The sequence continues at coordinate 8,065,729 of NC_080718.1, read as the reverse complement.
AACTCATTTTCTGCAGGCTATGATAAACTCAAGGCTGTGTCATCTTCACCACCTTCCTTCCATCAGTCTATCAGGTCTTCAGCTTCTGTCTATGGCTCTCTAAAATCCCCACCCAACTCCACCACGTCTGCCACCTATAGCACAGTTGCAGTGCCTGTTTATTCAGTTCAAAATGTTTTGCCAGAACCCCAGTTTAAAAAGCTTCCTGACATCTCCAAATCAACAGCAGCACGTTTATCCCCTAGAAAAGCTATGGCCCCAAAGGCCAATGCTCTAACACAGTCTACCTCTGCCAGAATCCAGTCCCCTGATAAAACATTTCCATTCATGTCCCCTACCACTTCCTCATCCCCTCTGTCAAATAGCCAGGATATACTGAAGGATGTACATGAAATGAAGGAGGATTTAATTAGAATGTCAGCTATTTTGCAAACTGATACAGGAGCTGTTTCCAAAGGTTTCCAGTCTGATTCATCTATGGAACATAAAATAGAAGATGAGGAACAATACAAAATTATGAAGAAAGTCAAACAAGACTTAGTTAAGGTTAGTGATATACTAACCAATGATATTCTGATGGAAAATAAAAAATACAAGAAAGGTGGCAAGACTGAAGATTTAGAGGATGACATTGATAACAACCAACCAAATGGATGGAGGTGTCCCCCTCGGTATGAGACAATAGCACCTCAGGTCAAAACACGTATTATGACTGACAGAGATTTTAACTTGGCAAAAGTGGTTGACTATATAACCAATGACAATGCCAAACATTCCTTATCCAATACTGTAGCAACACAGAGAAATGAAGAGACTAGGAGAGAGAGAAAGGAAAAACTTAAACATGATTTAAAACCTGCTATGGCAGTTCATGTACACAAGGTCAAAATGCCCCCATTGACAATACACCCTTCACCATCAGAGAAAGAGCTATCTAAGTTAGCAGATGCATTATTTGGTACAAACACCATTTTAGACTCAGATGATATCTCTCATGATATCTCTCAAGATAAAAGTCCCCTGTCAGACAGTGGATTTGAGACCCGGAGTGAGAGGACACCATCAGCTCCACAGAGTGCTGACAGCATGGGGCCAATAGCCCCCTTTCAGGAAATCTCACCAGTCCTCACTGAAACACGGACTGAAACTGTACAGGTCATACAGAGATACAAACCTCCAGAGGACACATATGAGCCTGTAGTGGATGAGGTTAAAAAGGCAAATTCTCCAGCACAATGCAGTGACACAGATTTCAGATTGCCTAGAAACTACAATAAAGATAAAGCAAAAACTTGCCAAACCAGATCCAGTCCTGAGGAAGATCTTGTGTGTAAAGGCATGCAACTTAAAGAGGAGACTCATATAACAACAACCACCCGAATGTTATATCACAAACCAACAAGTAAGGAGACAACTTCAAAGAGGTTTGAAGAGACTATTATGAAATCCTTACAGTCTGGCCGAGATCCCTCCAGAGTGTTAAGTGGCCTTTTTGGACATCTGGGCAGCAAGGAAGGATGTAAAGTACCACAAAGACCTATAAACAATGAATCAGTGAACAAAGTGGAACACATTATTGAGGTTCACATTGAAAAAGGAAATAAAACTGAACCTACAAAGGTCATCATAATGGAAACAAAAAATCACCCTGAGAAAGAAATGTATATTTATGAAAGTAACAGCAACAATGAATTTCAAAACAGAGATGAAGTGGAGAAAGTAATCACACCTTTCTTACAGGAGGATGATATCAAGACCACCACTGTCCAGTTAGTGACCAAAGACCTATACAAAACTTTAAAATTACAAAGACCACACTCAGTGGAGTACCATGAAGAAGAGTCATCACTTATGAGAAAAGACTCAAATAAAATGAAAGATACAATGCTATTCTCTGAGAAATTTGACGCTTCTAATCCTGACACAGACAAAACTTTGACTGAAGGGTCTCATTTTTATAAAGTGAGAACACATGGTGGCTCAGTGAGATATGTCATGCTTAAACCAGGTGATGTCTTAGATGACAATGAAATATGTGATAATCTAGACCTACTGCAGTATGCTTCAGATCCTACTAGACCAAAGAGATCAATTTGGACAAAAGTATCTGAGGACAGGCACGGAGGAAGTACAGAGAAATGTAGATTTGAAGACAGGGTAGATAAATCTGTCAAAGAAGCAGAGGAAAAGCTTAATGAGGTGTCATGGTTCTTCCGGGATAAAACTGAGAAACTAAAGGATGAACTTAAGTCCCCTGAGAAGAAAAATCATATTGCAAACATTCAAGAAACTAAATCTCTGCCCAGTTCTACCTACAGCAGCCCAGAGAGAACAATATTGAAGGATGGGGGTGGTGGAGAACAGTGGAGCAGAGAAAGGTTTGGAGACAGATATGGTCCTAATGATAGGAAGTGTGCCAGTCTTCCAAGTAACCCAGAATGTGTTTCACTTCAATACAGTGAGGATAACAGAAAACAAGGGGACCTCTCATTAGCCAGCAGTGCAGGTAAATCGACTAAATGTTTCCAGCCATCAGCTAAGGTTAGTTCAGTTGGAATGAAATTTGAAGCTGATACTAAAAAGCAAGATAAGGTACCTCAATGTGGTCAAACATCTGGTGAAGTAGTAAAAAAGCTGCAGGAAAATAAATTACCTGTCTATCAGTTGTTTTCTGGAGGGAATCATCCCAATCCAAAAGAGTCAGGTGAGCATTGCTCAAAGGATATTGAGAGGAGGCAAAGTTATAATGTCAGAAAAGCTCAATTATTTAATGAGTGTGACAACACCATTCCCAAACAACACAAAAGTTTATACAGCAAAAATAAGGTTAACACAACTTGGGGAAGTCATGGCAATGGACACCATAAATGCCAGAAGTCAAAGATTTCCAAAACATTTGAAAAAAACACTTTGGTTGACAGTGAAGGCAGTGATAAATTAACCAAAGAAGAAACAAACAAAAATATCATATATACTGAGATACCAATTCAGGAAGACCCCACCAGTATTGAAAAATATGGTGTTTCTTTAAAAAAAAAATTGGAATTACACATTCCTGTTAGGGTTTCATCTAGTTTTGTAGACCATACGAAAAGTACAATAGAGCTAGATTCATCTGTTAAAACTGATGTAACAGGACCACACACACCAACATTAACTAGAAGCAAACACTGTAGTTGTGATGCAAATAATTCATTCGGTGATGTGTTGTCACTAGGACAAATGAATGTAGTCTGCAATAGCACTGACTGTGAAAAAACTGAGTATACAGAGAGAGTAACTCCAAATGTCACAGTGGATATCAAACCTTTACCAGTTTATGTCAGCATTCCAGTGGGCAAACAGTATGAGAAAGAGGCAGTCACTGTACAACCTAGCACATACAAAAAAGTTGTAAGTCATGTGAGCCAAACAAATCATGAGGCAAGGGAAGTATTTTATACTGCTATACAGAAACAGCAGCCTTCACCTGGGGGGGACCCAGAGGATGACACACTGGAGCACAAAATCTTCATGGACGGTTTGGGAAGACGTTTAATGACTCCTGAGACACCCAGCACTGATGAAGTTATTTATGACTTAAATTCCCAAGTACCCAGCCCAGTTCCGGAGGAGTCAAAGGAAGAAGCAAAGACCCTTATTTCCAGGGACATACCAGGAGAGAAAGCCAAAGGTGTTACTCCAACAAAATTCTCCAAAGGGAACCATGAGTCACCAAGATCCACAGGCAAACATGTATCATACTTTGAATTTCCACCACTTCCACCCCAGGGCACTCAACAGTCTGACCAGGTGGAACTTAATGTGGTGGGCTCACCAGCTTCTGAGCCAGACACAGAGATGATGGAGGTGAATCTTCAAGAGGAGCATGATAGACACCTTTTTGCTGAGCCTGTTATTCAAGTATATCCACCATCTCCTATCCCACCTGGGGCTGATGACAGTGATTCCAGTGATGATGAGTCTGTCATACAGCCCATACCTCTTAAGAAGTATAATTTTAAAATGACTCAGAATGGTAAAAAGTGCATCATGCCTAAAAGCCCAGATAAAAATGGATCCTGTCACAAAGAGTCACATTATGTGTCACAGGGTGTCATTAAGAGGGATGAGGAGGATGAGCAAAATGGCAATGATCAGTCTGTTACTGACTGCTCTATAGCGACAACGGCTGAATTTTCCCATGACACTGATGCCACAGAGATAGACTCACTGGATGGGTATGATTTACAGGATGAGGATGATGGGTTAAGTGATACCAAGACCTCAGGCCTTTCAAATGATGGGAAGACAGGTAGTTGCACCTTCAGCCAGACCAAACTTGAGGTTGTAAAAGAGGGCACACCAAATGAGGATGAAAATACAAAGTCTAAAAGCAACTTGTACAAAAAAACAGAAAGTGGTAAAGATCAATGCAAGATCTACTCTTTAGAGGGAAGACACCCTGATAGACAGGAGTTTGCAGATAGCTACTTCAGCTACAAGCTTGAGGACGAATTACCTTCTACTTTCAATACTGTTGCCACTAAAGACTTTGATCCATGGTCAAACAAAGGAAGAGAGGAAGAGGTGGTTGGGGCCAAAAGCAAAGATGAAGATCCAAAACATTTTAGTTTGTTGGTGGAGGACAAATCACAAGCTACTACACCAGACACCACTCCAGCTCGAACACCAACTGATGACAGCACCCCAACTAGCGAGCCTAACCCCTTTCCCTTCCATGAGGGCAAGATGTTTGAGATGACCCGCAGTGGTGCTATTGACATGAGCAAGCGCGACTTTGTTGAAGAGAGGCTTCAATTTTTTCAGATTGGTGAGCATACTGCAAATTGGAAAGGAAAAAGGGGCAAGAGTGTGGTGGTAGGTGATTCCCAATTAAAGGCTGAGAGGAGAGCAGTAGAAGGGATACTAGAGGCCAACACAAACATTAAAACCATCCAGAAACCATCCCACTCAGGGCATTGATGGTCTCCTCGATGCACTTTCATGCTCTGATATTGTAGGTGAAACCACCTCATGCACTGCCACCTCCAAAACCATAAAGAAAGACTCTGTAGAATGGACTAATTTTAGTCCAGATTCATCAGCAAGTCAGAAGTTGGAGTATGAAAGTTCTTAGCCTATGTTAACTACAGTCAGTTTGGAAGCACATACTCTGATTCTCCATCTGACAGTAAAGATTGCCCTATTATTTGATAAGAACTCAAATAATAGCTATAACCTAGAAGTAATGTACAGCCCAATTACCTCCATGGTGCTAGCATAGTGTTTAATCTCAAGTCATCCTCAAAACCAGCCCTACAGAAAGGCAGTCAGTAGAAGTTCATTTCTATAGGACTTCTTTGTTAGTAGAAAGCAAATCCAATACTTCTACTCTTATGTGGTAGGCAGATTCTAAAAAGAATTACAGCTAAAATGTCAGCCCAAGTGTAGGCTTCAAGTCAAGACTGCAGGATTTGCCTTTAACACACATAATGCAGGTTATCTCAGGTTAAAGCAGATATCTCAGCAGGTTAAAACTAAGACCAGTTTATTTTTTATTCTACTAGTATAGAGTCCAGATTTAGAGTTACAGTCAAATACTGTATATCAAAAGGAATAGGGCAGTCAGCTCTGTTGTAGGGCCCAGGTTTATAAGGTTACAGAGGCAGAAAGGGCAGTTAGAAAAGTAGATTCATCCCACATTCTAACCAGAGACAGGTCATCAGGGACTATAAATAATTGTTCAGGAGAGGCAGACAGAACCAATATATGTGGACTATATAGGCACTCCATTAAGTTCCTTTAGAGCATTAGTGTGACTAAGCATCTTTCAGATGAGAAGAAACAGACAGAAGCAGAGCAGCCAGAAGAGAAGAGAAGCTCATCACTAACACCATATTGGACCCCTCCCAGTCCTAGCCTTCCATCTCTGATGGGTCCTCCTCAAATCTATAAGGTCAAAGGTCACAAGGTCTGCTGGCAGTGAGAGAAGGAAAACTAGTAAGATAGGAAGGGAAGGGAAGGGAAGAAGGGCAATGGGGGCACAGGGGTTTGCAGGTTCTTGCCCATCGTAGAGATCAATCCTAGTTTGTAGAACTTTATAAAATACTTCACTTAACGTTTAGTTGCATGAGGCATTGTGATTGACCAGCTTGCCTGTGGTGAGAGCAGTAGTTGTCATTCTTGTCATCCTTTTCTGTATTATTTGAGTCTACTGTATTTGTCAAATCCCATGTTTTCTCTCTCTCTCCACCTGTATAGGTTGGTATAGCATGTTAGTGGGGAGGGGGTCCACTCCACAGTCAGTTTGTAACAATAGCAGAAATTTGACCAGTATTTACTTTTTACTATCAGTAGGATGCTTGAGTTCCTGCATACTTAAGTATTCATCTTAAGAATCACTTTATTAATTTATAAAAAAAAAAAAAAATACATGGCTTTGTTTTAATTTATAGTATGTTATAAAGTCAAAATTTTTTTGTGCATAGATTCTCTGAAGTATATATGCAAATGTTTTAATAGTCTGGCATATTTGCATCTGTCGTGTGCAGTTCAATTTCTTTTCAAATTTAAATTTTCAGCCTTAGTATTACGTTCCTGTACCACTTGTACCCAATTGAAATAACAGATTTCTGATCATCTAATGGAACGTTACAACATCTAAACACATGATTGTCCTAAAACACACTAATGAGACAGCAATAAAGCACAAGCAAAGGTATTTATTCTAACTAGAATATCTATTAAGATATTCACAAGACCACAAACAATATGCCATTAATGATTAACTAATGATGATGTCATCATGTTGTGGTGAGTAATTCCTAATGTTTGTATAATGTATTTACATATTTGCTGGATAACCTTTAGCAGGGACAAACAATAAAATAAAATTGTATTAAAAGAAATGCTCATTTCCATTTTAATATATTTAAAAAAGCAATGTTTAGCCAGAGGCAGCAAAGGTTGCAAATAATTGTATCTCTTTAGGTTTCAATGATTTGATTGATTATTTCTAAACTATTCTTGTTTTCATCAACAAAGTTTGTTAAATTTTCTGTTTCCCAGGTCCACAGAGCCCATGTGAGAGAACAGACATTCGCACGGCTATTGTGGCTGATCATCTGGGGCTTAGCTGGACTGGTGAGACTCCATAGAATGTTTTTTCTTAAAAAAGTATCTTGTATCATCGTCCTTAACCATATAACTTTTATTCAGGCATTGTAACAATGTATATGTATAATCCTAGGTATTGCTAAATTCAGTAACCAGCTTCTTATTAAAGGAACAAATAATAGAAAATAGCTATGAAGGCAGGATAGAGGGCAAAGTACCATCTAAAATTTCAAAGGTTTTGGTATCCAAATATTCTAATCCCATGCTTTGTGACTTATGGATAGTTAGAGGGGATTAAATATTAGAATATTAGAAAGGGAATTAGAATATTTAGAATGAATTTAGGACCTTAGGTGGTATCATGTCTTCTGTCATGTCTATATATGGCTTTATAGTGCACTGTTACATATTTGATATAGAAATCAACATTACTGACTAGCGAAAGATGAGTGTTATTTTGCATGCAGCTTTATTTCATCTCTTTTGGTAAATAGTATATCTTTATGGTGCTTATGGAATTTTCCCTAAGAAAAAAGGGAACATTTTGGGAGCTGTGCAGGTCTACTTAGTTAGTTTGAGCAGTAAGACCTGTATTTTGCAATGTTAGTGTAGCATGTAGTAATGTGTGTGTGATCTGATGCAGAGTTGGCCCGAGAAATGAATTTCTCAGTGGAAGAGATTAATCACATCCGTATGGAAAACCCCAACTCCCTCACTGCCCAGAGTTTCATGCTTTTGAAGAAGTGGGTGACCAGAGATGGAAAAAATGCAACCAGTGAGAATGCCTCCCTTTCTTTCCCTCTCTGTTTCAGGGATACACATTTTTTATTCTAAATTTTAGCACATAGTAGATATTGTTTATTTAATGCAAGTGCTGATCATGTATTTTGTCGAAAAAAATGTATCCTAGATTTTGCCCTTTTTCCCTAGCGGATGCTCTGTCTGCGGTGTTGACCAAAGTGAACCGGATGGACATTGTGACTCTACTGGAAGGGCCCATATTTGACTATGGTAACATTTCAGGCACCAGAAGTTTTGCAGATGATAGCGCTGTGGAGAAAGCAGATGGTAAAATTTAGATTCCACCCCACACCCGTTCTTCATTTATTATTTATTTTAAACCGCTTTTTACAAGGCTCCTAGTATTGTCCAAAAAGGTGAGCCTGTCGCTGTAATTATTTTTGAGATATATGGTTTTCATGTTTTTTTGACACCATCTTGGATTCTAAGCCTGCAACACTTGAAAAGAGAATGGATTAATGATTACTTTAGTCATTTTGATATAGCAATTGCTCAGACCTAAATAACCAGGTGCTGTGTGTGTGCTCAAAGGTAGTTTTCTGCAAACAGTTTACTGAACACATTTGCTCTGACTTAATTTAAAAAAAAAAAACTTTTTATGCAGTAAGATTTGTTTTTGTTGAGCACTTTATGCATTGGTCTGGATCAGAACATACATTTGATGGTTGTGTAGGAGGAAGCAGTCTCTGCATGATCCTTCCATTTTGCACACAATTTTCTACTTCTAGGAAAACACAAATTTGTTGTGTGGTGCTACTCTTATTATTATTTCCTGTAATCTAGTGCTAGTGTTTTTATGAGCACAAAGCAAAAATGAGTTGTAACACAGATTTCTGTGGCATAGATTCTTGTGGCATCTTGGCGCTATGTTTGATTATTTTATCATTGCCAGTGTGCAATCTGAGATTAACTGCATGTCAGAAAATACCCTTTCACTGACTTTTTCCTGCCTTGATTATCCAGTGATGAATCAATAGAGCAAATAAGAGAAATCTTTCTCTTTGCTCAACCTCAATCTTTAACTATTTTGTTCCATGCAATGGACGCCCTTTGATCCAAACTGTCAGCTATCCATCTAATCGTCCATTCATCACATCAAATTATTCATCCAGGCTCTCCCTCCTTATTTCCCCATGGGCCATATTCAGATTACCTTTAATTTAAGAATATTTAATCTCACTGTAAAATGTAATACAATGTAACATAAAATGAAGACCGTCTTCAAAGTGCAAACTGTAAGTTTGTCAGGTCACAGCCCGGTATTGTTACAGTTAGAGGTGAAGGCAGATGGAAGTGCAGAATATTCACATGGTGAAGAAATAATGGTGAACACAACCAAAAACATAAAAGCAAGACACAAGAAAAGACAGTGGTTGGGACAACAACACACACTTTATAATATCAAAAAAAGCAAAACAAAGAAACAGTGAGAAGCAGGAATGTAAATAGTGTTACACTAATAAGACAATACAAAACAGGTGAGCTAAATCAGGAAGGAAAATGGAACAAATCATAGTACAGTTCACAAGGTTGACCTCTTGTATTCTAGTAGGGAAATGTCTGGGGTATTCGTAACACACGACAGCACTTACATTTATATTTGAATTAAATTTCATTTATGTAACCCTTTTAACAAAGTAACACAGCAGCTTTATAAAAATATATATGTTACACTTGCGATTCCAGCCTACAGCACTAGAGTAATTGGTAATGCTATTGATAGAAACTTCATAGTAGATACTGTATTTTGTCATAGTTGCTAATTTCCCAATAACAAAACAAACAATATTTTAAACTAGCCACCTGGTATCTGTAGCAAATCCACTGCTGGAGGTGTTAGCATCTGCTGAAGGCAAACAATCCAGAATCATGAACAAAAAAACTGGCAGCAGTCAGAACACAAAGAGGCAGTAAGCAAACAAACAAATCCAAATGACCATGAAGCAGTGAACAAACAACACATCAAACACAAACAGTCAACACAGAAATTAACACAGTGGAACTGACAATGCTTTACAATATGGCTAGTTGTGAGCATGGTTTAAATGTTGTAAAACCAGAAAGTAAACTATGACACAGAAAGTAAAGTCAGTATTCAAGCGTTGACTCCCTTTGGTGGAAGGATGAGTGGTCCATGGATTGAGATGTTACAATATCCTAAGTATTCACATGTTCCTAATGTTGGGTGAAAAGACATGCATGATCAAAATCAGAGGTACTGAAAAAAAAAGATATTTTAAATTTCTCTGTGATTATTGCTAAATAATAATAATTAAATCTGTTTTTATCTCCAGCCCAATTCCCTTGCTGTGATGGGCTATCGTTATAGTTGTACATTCAACCCGTATATTCTGCTGTCAAGCAAGACAACTGAGTTCTCACTTGAGTTCAGAATACTTGCCACCAGCAGTGTATGGAATGAACCAGCTATCAAAGTGGTCTACTGGCAAGCTTTGAAGCAAGATATTCTCATCAAATTGCATGTCATGAAGAGGGTTCTAAATTACCTGAACTGTTGTAGCATTGATTGACTCTGAACTGTTGTAGTATTGATTGTCTCTGGTGCAGGTAGCAATTTCATTAACCATGTGTTTGTCAAGAAACCTCAGCTCTCAGGTACTCTAGAACCCTCTTCAAGTCCTCAGTGGTGGACCAGATGGATGAGGGACCATAACACATTGCAAGTCCACCACCATGAGGATAGTTCATTTCTGGTCATCATAATCACCAAATATCCCATTATCCTCAGCTTCCCTGGATGCAGACCCAAAATCCCCAGATTTCCTTGGGTCATGAGGAAATCATCAGCTGGTCACACCACTGTCATGCCACAAGTTCTCCAACTCCTTTTTACCTCAGTATCAGTTAAAATCATGAAATTAACTCCAAAGATATTCTGGCAGTGTACTAGGAATTTGCAGAGGTTTTTTTTTTTTAGCAAACTTAAAGCCAGCATCCTACTGCCCATTGCTCTAATGACTGTACCATCAAGCTCATGCCTGAAGCTATGTCCCACAGATTCCATATCTATCAGCTACAGAAAACAAAGCCATGGAAGATTACTCAAACAGGGGTACATTCAAACTTCCCATTCTTATTATCCTCCAATGAATTTGTCTTTGTAGAGAAGAAAGAGAAGAACTTGTGTATTGCTTATAATGTGGGTGGAGGATAATTTGGGTGAGTGGAAGACTCTTTCAGCGCTATCTGTTGCCACTATAATCCTGTGCGATTACATTTTTATTTGTTTAGTGTTTTTAACAATGAACATCATCACAAATCGTCTTCACAGAAATTTGTGAATTCCCGATAAAAATTTATAAATTTATATTGATTGCTTTGGAGATGTTGTGACCTTGTGCTTCATAAGAGGATTGTATATTGGAAGAGAGAAACCCTTAGTTAGTGGAAGTGACCAAGGGTTGTATTGGGGTATTGGGTAAGCTGTCTGATACTGTTATGTCATTTGGGTAAGTTTACATTCCTGGTGGTGAGCATCATCTTGAGCGAGTTGCAATGACTGCTGTTGTCATTATTTATGTCTGCAGTTGCCTCTAATATTTAAGCCTGAACATCTGCAACATCAGCTGCTTTCTCTAAGGGCAATTCTTCTAAGATGGTGCTCAGTGTGGCTGTCTCTACTTGTAGTCTTGCCTGTTCTTTCTTCATTGCAACTCTCTCTCTCTCTGTGCATGTGCAGCTTCATCTTCATCAAGGCACAAACTCTGACTGCTGCACTGTGAAGAGCTGGTATGTCATGAGACATTTTCAGAAATGTGTTCCTGTCCCTGTCTGTAGTATCAAATGTTATAACAATTGGATGCACTGATTCCTTTCTTCACTGCACTTAGTGTTATGACCATTCAGTGTTATATCCTTCCTTTGTGTATTTTTCCAAGCTGTACATAGTTAGACAGCCAGCCAAACAGTAACATCATAACTGTTTTGTATTGAGAACAGGCAGATGGCATCATGTTGTAACATATAAATAGGAGTGTAACTAGAGAAATAATGAAAATAATTTGTGGTCTCAAAGAATTTACTTTCATAAGATATCTCTTGGAACACAATCAGGACTGCAGACTGGGACCGCATGCCTCAGTGCACTGAGAAGAAACTGTGCATTTTTAACACTGATTGCAGCATGAGAGCTTCTTCAATATACCTATGTACATTTAAAGCTATTACCAGTAGAAAGCTCACAACTAATCAGTGGGGCAGAACAGCTGTATTAAGCAGGGTATGGCACTACACTACACACTACACTTTGATTTTTTTTTTAAAAAATATTTAAATATTAAATTGTTTTGTTTAAATTTGTTTGGTAATAATTGACTGAGCATGCTGGGTTGGGGATGTGGTTCTGAAAGATAATAGGCATGTTTTGTCAAGAATTTTTTTTTTTTTTTTAAATTTTCACTAAGTGTATTGTTAACCAGTTTGTTTAAAATTAGCATTAACTTACAAAATGTTTACAGTTAGCATTATGTTGCCTAATTATAGGCTGCTCTGCATAGGTATTAGTGTGATTTTTACATTGTAAAAAGCTTCTAACTTCAATCATCATATAAAAAAAAATCAGATTGCTGTCAAATGAATTATAATCCTGCATTTTATTTTCACTGCTTGTAATTTCAAAATGTACATGGATATATGGACATCATGGATATGTGATATTGAATTCTCCGGACTGTTTTCATGCCAGGAGTTTTTTGTAGAGAGTCTTAACTATTCAGTTTGGCTGTGTATCATGAGTTTGTGCCCATGATAGCCTCAGATTCTTGCTCTTGGTAGACTGGAGTCGTACCTGCAAGGTTACATTTTTTGTGCATTCTGAGATGCTTTCATGCTCAGTTGTAAAAAGTGATTATATATGAGTTACTATGTCCTTCCTGGCAGATCAGACCAATCTGCCTATTTTCCTCTGACTGCTCTTATCAACATTTTCACACACAGTTGTCACTCACACAATTTTTTTTTCTTTTTACCATTCTGTGTAAACTCTAGAGACTGTCCCAGGGGATCAGCAGAAAAATACCCAAACCACCACAACCATGCTTCAGTTAAAGTCACATAAATCATATTTTCCCTATTCATATATTTGATACAAATATTAACTGAACTCTGGACCTGCATCTGCAACATTTTATGCATTGTGCTGTTGCCACATGTTTGGCTGATTGAATACCTGCATAAATAAGCAGGTGACAGGTGTTCCTTTTCAAGTGAACTATATAAACTAATCAGCCATAAAATGAAAACCAGCTGCAATGTGTAGGTAGGTGGTATAGGTCAAAGAAGCATCCACATGAGTGCCAGGACCCAATGTGTCCCAGCAGAACATTGCTCAAAGCATCACACTACCCTTCTTTCCAGAATGCATCCTGGTGCCATCTCGTCCCCAGGTTAGTGATGCACACACACACCTGGCTGCCTATGTGATGTAAAAGAAAATGTTATCTCTTCTTCAATTGCTTCATAGTCCAGTTCTGATGCTCATATGGGTACTCTGACCAGACTGCAGCTTCAGCCCCATACACAGCAAGCTCAGGTGCACTGGGTATTCTAAGACCTTTGTAACATAGCAACACACACACACACACACACACACACACAATCAGATATCAGAGTTGATATTTGATGAACTCACTGTTTCTCAGTTTAAAAACTCTACATAGTATATACTTACAAATAAATAATTATAGGTGATAACCCTCAGCCAGTGATGTAGATGGCATGGCAAGGCTTTATTTCTCACATTTCTCACACAAATCTCCAGTTTTCTCTTCTATATGTTTTAATATGTGCTCTTAACTTTGGGCATCATCATGCTTCACCTGTTTTCCAGCACCACCCCACTCTGCATTCTCCTATTGTTCTTTGTACCCTAACCACCTTATTCATACGATTAAGTCACCTCTCTATGGTTTAATTTGTGCTATTCTCCCAGTATTTACTACCTACTCTATTTACTACTATAATTTACTACTTCACTTTCTTCCTTCAATACCATATTATTTAACACTCTGGGTTCCATTATGCAGAGTGAAAGAAGATATAAAAGAAGATATGAAAGGAGAAATATGGAAGAAAATCAAAGACAGCACAATGCTTTCTCTTTGTATATGTGACATCTAGCGGTTAGCCATAGCACCTGACAAAGGATTCACCTGGAAACTACACTTTGCTGCTTTTTTTTTTTTTTTTTTTTTTAGCTAAAGCAAAAGTCTGATCAACTGCAAATAAAACATCCAATCACTGAAGGAAAATGGATGCCAAATGTTAAATGCACTGCTGTTTCTGGTAATGGTTATTTGCACTTTGTGCCAACATTAACTAAGTGAACTATGACTTGTGAATTCAAGTGCCTTTTTGTTTGGTTTTGTGAGACAACAGAAACCCAGTACATGGGATTGTGGTCTCTATGATCAGTAAGAGCAAACCTCTTGGCTACAAAAAGATCATTTTTTTCACTATGTTTCAGTATGATTATGTAAGTCTGTGATCACTGATAATCCATTTTATTCCATAAAATTCCATAGTGAATTCAAAGTAAACATACATGGCATCATGAAATACCTCTGTCACCTAAGATTTTCTTCTTGTTGCCACATTTGTCTTAACTCCCCTTAAAACATCCCCTACAACCAAGGCAAAAATACATCCAAAAATAAAAAATGAAGGCTGTGTTTTCATCTTTTTCATCGTTATAATCATCATTCACTAATCTTAACCCAAAAGTTGCCTTGAACTCCAGGATCATGTTAAAGACCCTTTTTTTCTTCTCTTTGGGCAGCGGTCATGAAGGAGTTTTCTTCTGGAGTAGAGGAAGAGGAGATAAATGAAGAGAGAGGGCAGGAACCAACATGCTGCAGCGAGGAGTGGGATAATAGGGTGAAGCTGAGGGAGAGGGACAGAGTAAGTGACGAAGCGTTAGAAGTGTGTTCCCTCTCTGCTGAGCTTGGTGAGAACTCCAACATCAATGTTAATCCACCCATTGCAGAGCTGGGCCTCAATTCTGATCTTCTGGACCAGCAGGACAACTGGTATAGAAGCAGCACAAAAACATGACATAAATATCAGCAAAACAACATTACTGATCAGTTCAATTGATATAAACAGATGCATATAATAGCTAATGACTCATTTTACCAGTTATCAGTAATTAAGTTAATTAATTTATTAACTTAATTTAATGTCAAAGATCAAATATATCATATTTCATTACACAAGTGAGTATTGAATTTAAATGTGTTTAGATAGAGAAGTTTATTACTCATCATTTTTTAACACTTTAGTCAGAAGAATTCCACCAACTCTATGACATCATCCAGAGGGAATTCTAAGAAATCTGAGCAGAATGGCAAGCAATATTATGCTCCACAACAGAAGACAGCAACATGGGATTCGTCTACTGGGGTAGAAGCAGGGGCAAGGCAAGAGAATGGAAAAATAATACTTGAACATAAAGTGAAGGTGAGATTATAAATTTTTTAGGTTTATAAAATGACTGTATTCTATTGCCACAGTATGCTTCTGGATATTCCTCATTAGAGTTTTACTAGCAGTTTTTTATTCAAGTATTTCAGCTTTTTTTTTTTTAATTGTACTTAAAGCCAAGTATTAATAATTTTTTCTTTCATAAGTCAACACATTGTGGTTTTGGATATACACCAATCTATAAGAACTATATATTGTAAACAAGTTTTAGCATTGTATATGTACAGAATCAGGCTCAGACAAAGAACAAACCATCATAGGTGTTTCACAGGTGTTTTGTCTTTAAGGTAGAACCACCTGGAATAGCACTAGTGACAAAATGACAGGCTTTGTTTTCCATGTAAGTGATGTGTAAGTCCATAGGGACACAGTGAAACATTTGAAAAGTAACATTTGAATAAGAAATTCTCAGTTCTGCATAATAATTTACATATTTGAGTGTATGAACACTCACGCAGACATAGTTGCCGATTTTGCTGCTAGATAGTATATCCTTACATTCTGGTGAATCAGTATCCTGAGGGGTGTCATACCTAGGGAATGCATGTGGCCTTGAAAAGTTTGCTTTAACATAGGCACTACTCCATCAGCAGTTTATAGAGCAAATAAACTAAATTTCACACAAATCACTGCAAAAAGTACCAAAATGAACAAAATTTGGAGACCCGATGTTTTCACAAAAACACTCTGTTTATCTGTGCTAATCTTTCTAGATTTCCAATATTTTATGCAGCAAAGGCATACTGAAAGCTAAGCAGAGATTACCATATCAACTAAATGCTTCAGAACACTATTTATACTGGCTGCATCAATATACATATCTGTTTTATCTGTAACATATTTTCTGGGTGTTCATCCATTATCCTAAACAATATTAGAAAACATATCTAATATTCTCAAATCCTCTGAGTAACCTTGAAAAAAACTATTTGAGGCACTGGTCAGAGACTTCATCACATTTATCGACTCTACTGAAGATGCCATCGTACACCTTCTACACACAGCCCTGAACCATCTTATCAGCAGGAAGGGTAATTATGTTGAAACGATTTTTGTTGATTACAGTTCAGCATTTAACACCATAATGCACTACTGTACAGGTGGGAAGACATATCTCACTCTCCCTCACCCTCAGCAACGGAACCCACCTGGGTTGTGTCCTGAGCCCCATGCTGTACTAGTTGTACAGTCTAATGTAGCCATATTGTCCAATATATTTGTAACGTCCCGTCAGACGTAGGGGTATTAGAATCCATACGCGGATGATGTAAAGGGCCAAAGGCTAAGATCTTGGTCAAGGTCACGGAAAAGATAGAGTCGAAAACCAGAAAGCAATGAAGAGAAAGTCAGAACCAAAACGCTAGTCCAAGAAACGAAGTCAGAAGAAAAACAAGCAAGGTCATACACGAGGAAACGAGACTATAGATAAATCAAGGCTTGGCAGGTAACACAAAGGAAACAATGCTTCGCAATGAAACTAGGATAGCGTGCGGTTTATATAGGTCATAGAACCGGAAGTGAACAGAAACAGTTAATATTCGGGCGACGGCTCCCTCTGGCGTTCAGGCCTCGTGACAGAACCCCCCCGTCTAAGAACACCTCCAGGTGTTCGGTGTCGAGGGCGTCCCCTCGGGCGAGGGGCGGGTCTGTGGGGAAAGTTCTGGTGAAATTCGTCTATGAGAGCGGGGTCCAGGATATCGTTTGCATTGACCCAGCATCGCTCCTCCGGGCTATATCCCTCCCAGTCCACCAAGTATTGGAGGCGGCGGCCCTGACGACGCGAGTTAAGAATGGTGTGGACCCGATAGGCGAGGGAACCGTCAATGTCCAGGGGAGGGGGTGGCTCATGGGCAGAGGGGTCCGCGGTCTGTGGCTCGTGATAGGGCTTGAGCAGGGATACATGAAAGGTGGGTGCGAGGCGGTAGGAGGCGGACAGCTCTAGGCGAAACGAGACGGGATTAACCTGGCGGATGATCTTGAAGGGGCCGATGAACCTGGGGCTGAGCTTACGACATGGCAGCTTGAGTTTCAGGTTGCGCGTGGATAACCAAACCTTTTGACCCACTTGGTAGGTAGGGTGGGGTTGGCGTCGGCGGTTGGCTTGCATCGCCTGTCTACGTATAGCCCGATGAAGGCGAACATGGGCTCGTTCCCAGATCTCCTGGCTTCGCCTGGACCATTCGTCCACCGCGGGGACATCAGAGGGCTCCCCGGACCACGGGAACAGGGGTGGTTGATAGCCAAAAACACGTTGGAAGGGTGTCAGCCCCGTAGAGGAATGGGTGAGGGAGTTCTGAGCGTATTCGGCCCATGGGAGGAATTCACTCCATCGATGCTGTTCCTTGCTGCAGTAAGCCCTCAAGAACCTTCCTAGTCCTTGGTTCAGACGTTCGGCCTGCCCGTTAGATTGGGGGTGGTATCCTGAGCTCAGACTGACCTTGATTCTCAGTTGCTTGCAGAACTCCTGCCAGACCCTGGAGGTAAACTGTGGCCCCCGATCCGATACAATGTCCTCGGGGAGCCCAATCTAGCGCTCTACCAGTTAGTAAGGATAATATGAACGTGCACCTGGTTCTTTCGTCGTGGTAAGCCTCAGGTTGGTGAGCGAAATAGTTATCACACTGACGAAGAAAACCTCGGCAACGATCGGCAGATCCGTCAAACTTCTCAGGAAGGGCAAAACGAGGAAGTTCGCGGCGGGTGTCATGCGCTGGCGCGGCGGCGGCTGCCTGATCCAGTGGCTGCTGCTGGAGCTGGTGGTTAGCTGCCCTCAGCGCGTCGACCTCCGCCTGGTAAGCTTGAATAAGGACGCGCTGCCGCCACAGTGCCGCTTGCATATCCGCTGGACTCATTTCTGGCGAAGCATTCTGTAACGTCCCGTCAGACGTAGGAGTATTAGAATCCATACGCGGATGATGTAAAGGGCCAAAGGCTAAGATCTTGGTCGAGGTCACGGAAAAGATAGAGTCGAAAACCAGAAAGCAATGAAGAGAAAGTCAGAACCAAAACGCTAGTCCAAGAAACGAAGTCAGAAGAAAAACGAGCAAGGTCATACACGAGGAAACGAGACTATAGATAAATCAAGGCTTGGCAGGTAACACAAAGGAAACAATGCTTCGCAATGAAACTAGGATAGCGTGCGGTTTATATAGGTCATAGAACCGGAAGTGAACAGAAACAGTTAATATTCGGGTGACGGCTCCCTCTGGCGTTCAGGCCTTGTGACAATATTGACCACTATTGTCAAGTTGTTGATGACACTGTTGTAGTGGACTTGTGTAGGGACTACCTGAAGGACATTACAGGTCTGGAGAACTGGTGCCAGGAGAACAACCTCTTCCTGAACATCAGCAAGGCAAAGAAGTTGACAGTGTCCTTCATCATGAAGAAGGACAGAGCTACCAACACCTGTGTGTAATGTAGCTTTGGTAGGCTGTTAGGACCAGCAGCTCTTTGGCAGCAGTTGTGGCGGTTGCACTGATCCTGAAGGAGTTTTGATGTGCTGATATTGCATTGTGGAAACTCCTGGGTGGTCCAAAGAGAGTATATGAGGGAGGGGAGCAGAAGTGGTTGAGAGGTAAGGGGATTTTATTTGCACTGAAACTGTTGTTGAAGTGCACTGCTGGGTTTTTGGCTGGAGTTGGTCTTGGTGTGGTGTGCTTCTGGTTAGCATTTAGCTTGGGTAGGGGTTAGGTGGTAGTGAAGAAGGTAGAGAAAGAAAAGAAAACATAAACAAACTTCATGAGATATTATGAGGGGTTTGCTGAAGGACAAAATCTTGTCGATGTTAAACCATATGCTTCATAGAAGAAATAGTTGGTGGCAAGATGTGAAGGAAAATCTCTAGCCACATGCCGAGGCCAAGCCTGGGAGTTTAGTCGGAATAATAAAGGGTTACATTGATTGAGAAATGTGGCAGGTAGGCCACAGTCCTGAAATCTAGAGAACCAGTCAGCATGAGAGTTGAACTGGACATTATAACTGGACATAGTTTAATTAGAACTCTGTTTTATTTCTATTTTTATTCTACATTCATGACACAGACAGTCAAAAAGCATTTCACTGTGAATGGTTGTGTATGGGACAAATAAAAATAAAATTTTTAATTTATTACATCTAAACCACTCCGGCCTAAACTGGGAGCTGAAAGGATTTGCCATGGTATCTGACTATTTCTATTTACGCCATGTATATAAACATTTAAAAGGTTCCTTTTTTCCTTTTTCCTGTGTTACATCCAGTGGCATATTCTTTATTGTTATAGTCTGTCAGAAGAGTTCTCTTGTACTCTTGTATTAGTGGGGGGTTTTTTCCTCTCTCTCTGTTTCCTCTCTGGATCTTGCTACACAGTCTGACAGCTAATTGATTGCCCTCAGCTGTGCCTGTTTACCTGTCAAGAGTGAGGCAGTATAAAGCCAAGAAGAAATGCCAAAAAAAAAACACTTTCCACCAAGAGGTTTCTCTAGGGTGTTGTTTTTATCCTGTCTGTGCCTGTTGTCGCAGTTCATATTCTGGTTGTTGAACATGTTATCTGCTTAATAATTTTTACTCTGTTGTATTGTATTGGGTGTGTGGGATTGCTGTGTCTTCAACGTTTACACTTATGGTAGTTGGAGGTTGTGTGTAGGCTAACATTACCATTTACATTTATCTGTCCTTTCTATTCTTTTTTTGTTTTTGTTTTTTTAACAGTTGTAGTATCCAGCCTATTAGCCACATTAATTTTTGTTTATTTGGAAGTTGTAGGGAGGTAGGCAACATTTTCGTTTAACTGTTTCCTCTTGGTTTGTGGTCAGAAAGGGTGTTAGTAATGGAAATGGTTGTTTCTTTTCATGGTTTTTGTTTTCTTTTTGCTTTCCCTTTATTTATTTAAAGTATCTTGTCCTTGTTCCATGAGCTGTAAATAAAAAGATACTTTGTGTTGCTGTGGCAGGGCAGGACAAGCGCTCTTTAAAACCTTTATTTTTGTTGTATCCACTCCAACACAGTCATGCAGGACGTAAGAAATTGGGAGCTCGCCCATTTGTTCATCTATTTCATGGAAGGTGGTAGCTTGTTTCTTTTTGATAAATTGAGACTGATAATTTGTGGTTATATTTATATATAGTTTCTTGGCAGCTTTGAACTTGTGGGTGAGGAAGTGTACATGTTATAATTGTTGAGTATGGAATTTGCTTTGCACATAGCTTATTTCCTTTCCTATTGAGTGTCCCAATAAGAGTGGATTTTGCCAAGACACCTTCTTGGTGATAGTTTGAAGAAGAATTCCCCCCTGACTGACGATCATTATAGTTTTTTCCCCACAAACTGTGACTTTGTTTATAGGCTTTGATGCTATATGCATTTTTTTTTTCATAGAAGAACTCATGTGTCTCACTTGACTTAAAGTTAATAAGGAGGTTAACGGAGAGAAAATGGTTTACTCTAGTTCCTTAGAAAGGACTACCTAATGAGCAAATATTGCATGCCGAAATATAAACACCAAGGCTTAAATACGTAAATTAATCTCAGGTGATTTAAAAAGAGGTGAAAATTAATATCTAATATCTTTACAATCTTTTTATTCTCTACACAAATATACACACTTGCAGTGTATTGTGCACCCTATTTACTGGTCATTTCACAGGGGCCACTCTGTTGTCGATAGCAAATATATTTTTTAAACTAGTCTTTTTTGTCTGTGTGTGTAGGGGGGGCAGGGAGAAGTGACTATGATGAGAAAGAAGGTAGAAGAATAAGCTTCATGCTTAGAAGCTTGGCATGAGAAGGTAATTTTTTAGCTATTTTGTATTTTGCAAAAAAATGTTAAATGTGGATGTATTGTATATGATTTAGCTGTAATTATTTACCTTACATTCTATATGTATTTGGGGGCATTATCTGTATCTGTTTACTGCTCAGACTATTTGTTATTACTATTATTACAGGAAGTATTATATTTTAGCATTCATATTTAAACCATAAGTGGGTGTGCTCTACACCTAATGCTTTTTTAGGTTATTACTATGCATTGCAGACTCTGGAAAAGCTGAAATATGTTTGGTTCAGGAGTTGTTATTTTTTTATTATAGTTGGTTAATGCAAATTATAATAACAAATAGTAACTCCTGAACCAAACGAATAGCAAAACTTTTGGGATTCTAATGTGACCATCTAAAGTAAGCAAATAAGTAAGCTAAGCAAATTTATGTCTTTGTCACATTTTAAAAGGTAAGAAATAATGGACTCATTTATCAGAATTTAGTATGACATTGAGACACATTGGTTGGAATTTCTTTAAATTGTTAGAAGAGTTTCTTTTAAGACGAAATAAAGAACAATCATTTAAGAATGGTAAAAGAAAAAAACAACAACATGCATAAGTTATGTTATGAGAGCTCAGTTAAGATATAGTGCCGTGTTCAGTGCAGAGTGTTTGACATAACCAGAAAGGGCCCGAACCAGGCATAATAGTTTCTCCTGCCCTACGCATTCGTCAAGTGGAACACAAAAGGCATGCAAAATGACCAGGGACTTGAAGGTGGCTTCTGGTAAATCCTACAGGACAACTGAGAGGTCCCAGGAGGGAATCCATGGTCTATAGAAAGGCCTCAGCTGTCTGGCTCCATGCAGGAAGCGCGAGAGCAAAGGGTGCCTCCCAAAGGAGGTATGGTTTCTATGACATCCTCTGAGAGACCGGAGTCTAAGTTGGTTCTGCTCTGGGGCCAAACCCAAAGACTCCATGTTTCCAGCTGGGGTTTAATGATGCCCCCTTGTGTCTGTGAAAGGAGGTCCTTCCTGATGGGAATCTCCCATAGAGTGCCATCCAAGAAGGTAATTAGGTCATGCCTGTACCATGCCTGTGCCATGCCATCCAGCCTTAGAGGAGCTGGAGGAGTGGGGGCAAACCAGAGACGACGGTGGGTCAACAATTTGAAGGTGAACAAGTCCACTTCCACTCAACCCAATCTCTGCCAAATGCACTCCACCACCTGCAGGTAAAGTCTCCATTCTCCAGGCCTCAGCCCCTGCCTTGGCACATGGCCTGAGGTCAGGTTGCAGTTGTCTAGCTTAGAATGGGGAAAGCTAGCCTGCTCTTTAGGCCAATCTATGCTAAGCTTAGCTACTGTATGAGTGACTAACTCCAAAAGCTCTGCAAAGGCAAGAGGCAGAGGAGGCTGTTCAGCCACAACCTGCTCTTTTTTCCCACATCAAGGTCCTCAGAGCCCCATGCAGAGAATATTAGATCTTCATGTGATTCGGAAGAAAGTGCAGCGTGAAATTCTGGATCCAACACGGGAATTTCAGAGACAGTGGAGTGGGCGAGAGAAAGGGGATTATATGTCTCATGCTCCACTTCTGCTAACTCGACCTGCAAACCCCATGAATGGAGTGAATTCGGGTCCTGAGCCACCATAAATAAAGCTAAGGGGAGAGGAAACCTCCCGCAGTGCATGCAGCTAGCATGCAGCCCTCAAGTGCTGACTGCATGTGCTCTACTAACAAACAAAGAGCATGTGTGTGGTCCTCTGTAAGATAGTGGGGGCACAGTGGCACTTACCAAAATGTTTGGTGTGTGTTCCCACAAGCTTCAGACACCGCTTCTGCAATGCACATTCCCATAGTGTCAAGCCTGGATTCAGTGTTGAGTTCCCTCAGAAGAGAGCCACATGATTTTTCCATGTTGTCTCAAGTACACCAGGTTATTGATTTCCTTGGGGCAAAGTCTGTTGTAATGTGCAGTAAGAGAAGGGGAATTTGTGACATGACATTTTAACCACAAATTGTTAATATAATTTCCATCAAGCTCTACTTGATAATCTGTATTGGCATTTATTTGTTTCGCATCTTCGTTTACTACAAACTTTTTTGTTCAAAAGACAGCAAGTGTGAGCTACTCACAACTGAGCTGCCCAAAATTCTCATGAGAAATCAATAACAAATATAAGTACAATCTGCAGTATTTTGCCAATGCAAAATTTCTATTGTACTTTTTTGATGCTAATTTTTATATATATATATATAAATATAATATTATTTATTAATATATATATATATATAAATATGGTCCTCCAGAATGGTTCGGTAGTCCTTGGCAGTGACGCACCCGTCTAGCACAAGTATTGGGCCTAGGGAATGCATTGCACCCCAAACCATCACTGATCCACCCCCATGCTTCACTCTAGGCATGCAACAGTCTGGGTGGTATGCTTCTTTGGGGCTTCTCCACACCGTAACTCTCCCGGATGTGGGAAAGACAGTGAAGGTGGATATATATATATATATATATATATATATATATATATATATATATATATATATATATATATATATATATATATATATATATATACACACACACACACACACAGGGGTTGGACAATGAAACTGAAACAGTGTTGGAGGTTTCATGGCTAAATTTGACCAGCCTGGTGGCCAATCTTCATTGATTGCACATTCCACCAGTAAAAGCAGAGTGTGAAGGTTTAATTAGCAGAGTAATAGCACAGTTTTGCTTAAAATATTGCAATGCACACATTATGGGTGACATATCAGAGTTCAAAAGAGGACAAACTGTTGGTGCACGTCTCGCTGGCGCATCTGTGACTAAGACAGCAAGTCTTTGTGATGTATCAAGAGCCATGGTATCCAGGGTAATGTCATCATATCACCAAGAAGGATGAACCACATCCAACAGGAGTAACTGTGGACGCAAGAGGAAGCTGTCTGAAAGGGATGTCCGGGTGCTAACCCGGATTGTATCCAAAAAACATAAAACCACAGCTGCCCAACTCACTGCAGAATTAAATGTGCATCTCAATGCTCCTGTTTCCACCAAAACCGTCGGGAGCGCCACAGGGTCAATGTACATGGCCGGGCTGCTATAGCCAAACCTTTGGTCACTCATGCCAATGCCAAACGTCGGTTTCAATGGTGCCAGCAGCGAAAATCTTGGGCTGTGGGCAATGTGAAACATGTATTGTTCTCTGATGAGACACCTTCACTGTCTTTCTCTCATCCGGGAGAGTTACGGTGTGGAGAAGCCCCAAAGAAGCATACCACCCAGACTGTTGCATGCCCAGAGTGAAGCATGGGGGTGGATCAGTGATGGTTTGGGGTGCAATAGTGGGGTGCAATGCATTCCCTAGGCCCAATACTTGTGCTAGACGGGTGCGTCACTGCCAAGGACTACCGAACCATTCTGGAGGACCATGTGCACCCAATGGTTCAAACATTGTATCCTGAAGACGGTGCCATGTATCAGGATGATAATTCACCAATACACACAGCAAGACTGGTGAAAGAGTGGCCACTGTGCAGGACTTGTATCTGTCATTCCCAAGACGAATTGATGCTGTATTGGCCGCAAAAGGAGGCCCTACACCATACTAATGAATTATTGTGGTCTAAAACCAGGCATTTCAGTTTCATTGTCCAACCCCTGTGTGTATATATATATATATATATATACACTATATTGCCAAAAGTATTTGCTCACCCATCCAAATAATCAGAATCAGGTGTTCCAATCACTTCCATGGCCACAGGTGTATAAAATCAAGCACCTAGGCATGCAATGTTTTTACAAACATTTGTGAAAGAATGGGTCGCTCTCAGGAGCTCGGTGAATTCCGGCGTGGAACTGTGATAGGATGCCACCTGTGCAACAAATCCAGTTGTAAAATTTCCTCGCTCCTAAATATTCCACAGTCAACTGTCGGCTATATTATAAGAACGTGGAAGTGTTTGGGAACGACAGCAACTCAGCCACGAAGTGGTAGGCCACGTAAACTGACGGAGCGGGGTCAGCGGATGCTGAGGTGCATAGTGTGAAGAGGTCGCCAACTTTCTGCAGAGTCAATCACTACAGACCTCCAAACTTCATGTGGCCTTCAGATTAGCTCAAGAACAGTGCTCAGAGAGCTTCATGGAATGGGTTTCCATGGCCGAGCAGCTGCATCCAAGCCATACATCACCAAGTGCAATGCAAAGCGTCGGATGCAGTGGTGTAAAGCACGCCGCCACTGGACTCTAGAGCAGTGGAGACGCGTTCTCTGGAGTGACGAATCGCGTTTCTCCATCTGGCAATCTGATGGACGAGTCTGGGTTTGGCGGTTGCCAGCAGAATGGTACTTGTCTGACTGCATTGTGCCAAGTGTAAAGTTTGGTGGAGGGGGGATTATGGTTGGGGTTGTTTTTCAGGAGCTGGTCTTGGCTCCTTAGTTCCAGTGAAAGGAACTCTGAATGCTTCAGCATACCAAGACATTTTGGACAATTCCATGCTCCCAACTTTGTGGGAACTTTGGAGCTGGCCCCTTCCTCTTCCAACATGACTGTGCACCAGTGCACAAAGCAACGTCCATAAAGACATGGATGACAGAGTCTGGTGTGGATGAACTTGACTGGCCTGCACAGAGTCCTGACCTCAACCCGATAGAACACCTTTGGGATGAATTAGAGCGGAGACTGAGAGCCAGGCCTTCTCGTCCAACATCAGTGTGTGACCTCACAAATGCGCTTCTGGAAGAATGGTCAAAAATTCCCATAAACACACTCCTAAACCTTGTGGACAGCCTTCCCAGAAGAGTTGAAGCTGTTATAGCTGCAAAGGGTGGACCGACATCATATTGAACCCTATGGATTAGGAATGGGATGTCACTTAAGTTCATATGCGAGTCAAGGCAGGTGAGCGAATACTTTTGGCAATATAGTGTCTGTGTGTGTGTGTATGTGTGTGTGTGTGTGTGTGTGTGTATATATATATATATATATATATATATATATATATATATATATATATATATATATATATATATATATATATATAATATTTTATATATATATATATATACATATATATATATGGAAGCTTCTCTCTCTCCTTCTCTCTCTCTCTCTCTCTGTGCCCCTCTTTGTTTGTTGCTAGATAGAAGGCTGGTGCCTGATCCTTTTGCTCTTCTGGTCTTGCCTTATTTTAACACCACACATCTAGCAGTATTGTAGCACCATTAGCAGTTTACTATTTAAGACTTATTTGGATGTGTGGGTTTACTTGAAGCAAATGAATGAGAATTTGGAATTTTGCCCCCTCTGCTACATGGAAAAACATTTTTTGTATCCAGGCATGTACGGCTGAGAAGAATAGAATAGAATAGAATGCCTTTGTCATCGTACACAATATACAATGAAATAGTAGAGCTTCTGCTTGAGGTGCATAGGTACAAAAAACCCAAATAAATAAAATAAATAGAATAAAATATTGCACTGAAATATTAGTTAGAATATACATGTTGCATTAAGTAGAACATTGCACCGGTAAAATACACATATTACACTGAGTGAAAATTGCCTAATATTTCACTGAGGTAGTAGTGATATTGCACTGGTAGAACTGAGTGGAAAAGTTGTGCTGGGAAGGGGGGTGGAGTTAGTGCATGTGTGTGTTCAGTGTGATTATAGCTCTGGGGAAAAAGCTGTTCTTGAGTCTGTTTGTTCGGGTTTTGATGCACCTGTAGTGCCTACCGGAGGGCAGCAGGTTGAACAGGTGGGTACCAGGGTGCGAATGGATTTTTACAATGTTCTGAGCTCTGTTTAGGCAGTGGGAGTCGTAGAGGTCCTTCAGGGAGGGAAGGGGGCAGCTGATGATCCTCTGCGCAGTGATAATTAATCTCTGTATTCCCTTCTTGTCTGCCTCAGTGCAGCTGCCATACCATACTGATATACAGTATGTCAGTAGGCTCTCCACCACAGAGTGGTAGAAGGTCTCCAGCAGCTTCTCCCTCAGATTGTTGTTCTTCAGTACTCTCAGGAAGTGAAGGCATTGCTGTGCCTTTTTGATGGTTGCTGTGGTGTTGGCAGACCATGTGAGATCTTCAGAGATGATGGTGCCAAGGAATTTAAATGTCTGAACCCTCTCAACACAATCTCCATTGATGTAGAGGGGAGCGGGGTCTGTCCTGTGCCTTCTGAAGTCAAGGATGATTTCCTTTGTTTTGGTGGTGTTCAGTGCCAGGTTGTTAGCTGAACACCACTCCGACAGTCTCAGGATCTCATCCCTATAGGCAGCCTCATCCCCCCCTTGTGATCAGATCCACCACTGTGGTATCATCAGCAAACTTGATGATGGCGTTCTGGTGATGGGCTGGGTGGCAATCGTGTGTGTGTAGAGGGAGTACAGCAATGGACTCGGCACACACCCCTGAGGGGAGCCGATGCTGAGCGTGCAGATGGAGGAGAGGTGAGGACCAAATTTAACAGTCTGAGGGCGGTCTGTCAGGAAGTCTCTGATCCAAGAGCAGGTGAGTGAAGGGAGGCCCAGGTCTATCAGTTTATTGAAGAGGATGTCTGGTTTGATTGTGTTAAATGCTGAGCTGTAATAGATGAAAAGCATCCTCACATAGTTCTCCTGATGTTCCAGATGTCTCAGCGCATTATGAAGAGCTGTGGCTATTGCATCCTCAGTTGATCTGTTTGCTCTGTAGGCAAACTGATGTGCATCAAAGGTGGAGGGGAGGCAGGTCTTCAGGTGCTGTAGGACCAGCCTCTCGAAGCACTTCATGATGACAGGAGTGAGGGCGATGGGACGATCTGTGGCTGGTTTCTTAGGTATGGGGATAATTGTGGATGATTTCAGGCAGGATGGGATTGAGGCTTGTGTCAGGGAAAGGTTGGAGAGCTGGTCGGCACACCCGAGAGCAACTTCCCAGGAATGCCATCAGGGCCAGCAGCTTTCCGTGGGTTCACTGCTCTGAGCACCTGCCTCACTTCGTGCTCCTGGACAGTGAGTGGGGGGGTGCCAGGACCTGGTGTGGGCTGAGGTGGTGTGGCTTTGTGCCACTGTGTTGTGTTGAAGCGAGCAAAAAAGCAGTTCAGCTCCTCTGCCAGTGAGGCTGAGCTGTTCCCAGCTGCATCGCTGCTGCCTCTGAAGTTGGTTAAGTGCTGGAGTCCCTGCTATACCTGTCTTGGGTTGCCGTACGTGAAGTGATCCTCTACCCTCCTTTTGTAATCCCTCTTTGCCTCCTTAATTCCTCTCTTCAGGTTGGCTCTGGAAGCACTGTAAAGAGCTCCATCACCTGACCTAAAGGCCACATTGTGGTCTTTAAGGAGCTTGTGGACTTGTCTAGTCATCCAGGGTTTCTGGTTGGAAAAAACCCCGGATGATTTTATTCACTGTGATGTCCATACAGTACTTGATGTAGGCCAGCACAGCCTCAGTGTGAACAGCCAGGTCGTGATGTTCGAAATCATCCCAGTCAGTGTGTGCAAAACAGTCCTGGAGCTGAGGAAGTGAGTCCTCAGGCCATGTAGTCACAGTCCTTGTGAGTGGAGGTGTTCTCCTTCTGAGAGGGATATATGCTGGAGTAAGGAGCAGAGAGAGATGATCTGACTGGCCAAGGTGAGGGAGAGGGGTGGCTCTATATGCATGTTTGATGTTGGTGTACACATTATCAAGTGTGATTTCCCCTCTGGTCAGGCAATTTACATGCTGGAAGAAGTGTGGGAGTACAGTTTTGAGTTCTGCCTGATTAAAATCTCCTGCTATGACGTGTACGCCATCGGGGTGGGCTTGCTGCTGTTTATTTATGGCATCTAGTAGGAGAGCGAGAGCTATATTAACTTTTAGCATCGGGTGGTATATAAACTGCATCGGGTGGTATATAAACTGCAGTGACAATCACTACTTTTAGCTCTCTTGGTAAAAAGAACGGGCGGCATTTAACAACCATGAACTCTAGGTCTGGAGAGCAGTGGCTGTCTATACTGTTGTTTGACCAGTCATTGTGTATGTATATACACGCACCCCCTCCTCTGCTCTTACCGGAGTCTTTGTTTCTATCCCAGTGGCGGAGAGTGCGGCCAGCTAGCTGCACTGCTGTGTCGGGGATTCACGGGTGAAGCCAGGTCTCAGATATGATCATAATACAGCAGTTGCAGATGTAGCAATCTCTGGTAATATGTAGCTCCAATTCGTTTATTTTGTGAGCCATGGATCTTGCGTTGGTGAGGAACATGCCTGGTAGCGGAGGCTTGTGTGGTTGTTTTCTAAGTCTTGCAAGAAGGCTGGCCTGGCAGCCCCGCTTTTGTTTCCTCTCCCAACGCCGTCTGCGCCATATGCCAGGGCCGACAACAATCCAGGGGGATCCTGGTGGTCTGGCGATGTCCACTGGAATGTTGTGAGTGCGATGAAAGTTGTGTGTGACTGCAATCTTGTGCTGAAATCCAATGTCCAGTAAGTCCTGACGGCTATAATCATGCTTCATAGAAGCAACAGATGAAAAACACAAAAAAACAAAAACAAAAACGCACCAAAATCGAGAGCCAGGAGCTGCTGCATCCGTACGCGCTGCCATCTTGACTAGCAAACAATGGGAAAACAAAGAAGGGAAACGGACAGAATTGATTCCTTCAGGTGGTGGAGCCATTGGAGCAGGATATGATCAGAACAAAGGGGAAAAGGGTGCCCCAGTATTGGAGGATGAGGACACCCACTTGATCTTGATCTTGCTGTGCTTTTAGCTGATGTACAGGTACTAAGCCTGCAGCTGATGTACAGCATGAGGAACACCTCTCCCTCATCACCTGGGACAAAATTGATCAGACCTTTATCCATTCTATCAGCCTCCAGAACAAAAAGAAGAGAACAGTCAGGAGAAATCAACAGCAGGTTAACATAAAACCTCAATCTCAATAAGACAGTGAAACATTGCAGATGAAACGGCGACAAATTGATGAAACACAAATGGAAAAGGATGTTTTTTATCAAGGTATTGGAGACAAGG
This sequence comes from Hemibagrus wyckioides, assembly GCF_019097595.1. Classification (NCBI taxonomy): domain Eukaryota; kingdom Metazoa; phylum Chordata; class Actinopteri; order Siluriformes; family Bagridae; genus Hemibagrus; species Hemibagrus wyckioides. The sequence continues at coordinate 8,035,571 of NC_080718.1, read as the reverse complement.
AAATCTGATGATACCCCCTGTGGAACAAAGACAACCGGGCTTTTTGATAAGGTAAACAGTATGAGTGGCTACACAGAACCACACCTGGAGGAGTCTCAATGTGGTGCTCTATGATGTCCACATTGGAAAATTCCATTTGTCCTTGGGCAACCTGTGCACTCTAGTATGGTGAGTAGTGGTTTCCATGGAGGACCAGAGTGAATTGGGCCGCACATCTGGCCTTCCCCCCAGAGCCATAGGAAACGCCTCTCTCCATGGTTTCAGAAGATTAAGGTGGTTTGTTTGTTCAACTGATCTCCATTTTGACATGTGACATCAAAGGGTCCTTGCCACTTTGCAAGTCATTTTAGGCTTAATGTGTGTAGCAAAATAAGTACTTTATCTTGCAGTGCAAATATATCCTAATATTTTGATTGTTTGGACTGCTTCCCAAACATCTAAGATGTCCCAGTGAATTTGTTGCAGTGATCTGTACAAATATTTGAACGGAGACTCTATGTATGCTTGTGGAACCTCCCATAATGCAAACAACAGAGACTCAAACCACTTACCTCACTTTTGAGTGTCATCATGAACAAACTTACAAATCCTATTTTTAAGCATTTTATTAAACCATGCCATGCGTTTTGGCATGCTGTCAACTAGTTTTTCACATTGCTGTTGGGTAACTTTATACCACTCTTTTTGCAAAAAAGCAAACGGCTCAGCTTTGTTTGTGACCATCCATCTTCCTCTTGACATTCCAGAGGTTTTCAATAGGGTTCAAATCTGGAGATTGGGCAGTGGTCTCTTATGTTCAGTTATGTTCAGTAAATACATACCTTGCTCTATAGGTTTCTAACGCTGGAAGACACAAGCTCCCTGGGTGGTACCATTTGCATTCCACATGCCTCATGACATTGTGGCATATGTTCCTCATGAAATTGTCATGTTATCCTGGTGATATTCATAGCATTGGGAGTTTTAAAAGAATGCTAGTTGTTCATGTAACATTGGTTACAATAAGGGGCCTTCTTGGAATATATAGGCATAATGGGTCTTTAGGGTATTATGCAGTGCCCCTGGTTTTATGATACAGGGTTCATAAAATTGTTACATATATAACTAGTCTTTTAGAGATGTTCTAGAGGAAATGACCAATTCATTCTTACTAACATACTTTTCATAAATGTCTGTTATACAAGTCATTTGATGTACAGTTAAAATGTTTTTATGCACACATTATACATATGTGAATAAATTTGCTATATAAAGTTATATTTCACATAACTTGTTTATAATCTTGTTCTTTAACATGCAAAATATAATCTTAACTGCCCATGCTTGTTGCAGGGATTTTTCCTGCCTGTTCCAGGGGAGGTGGCAGGTCCAGTCAAGATGGATTCAAAAGAAGACAAGCTTTTGCATAATAATATATCTATCTCTTAAATGCACAGTTCTGGGAAAGTCAACCTGAACCATCATTCTTCGCATGAACTTGAAACAATGTACCTTTCTGATGCCTCCCATTTTCTGAGAGAATTGACTTCTTTTTTGGGTTCTGGTACATTTTGTGAACAGCCAAAGGCCCAATCATTTTGTGTTTTTATTGGGGATCCAAAAGACTTCCTCTAACCACAGGGACTTGAAATAAATAATTTTTTCTGTGCTGTTTGTAGCAAAGGGGCTCAACATACAAGCACAATTCTAGTCACCAAACCATGTAACAAAATCTGGTTTTGTGTGTGTACATACCAGAAGGACACATTTTACTTACTTAGTGTTCTTTCCTGTCTGTATTATCCATCACATGAAATCAAGAGGAAACTTCCAGTGCTGTATTCATTTTCAGAGGGAGGGGTGGGGGTTGGGGGCGGAATAAATAATGTATGGGGGAAAAAATCATGGAAAATTCCAGGAAAACGCTTGACAATACCTGAGAACTGCATAAAAAAGTTTGCTTTCAGAAAAAAAAAGAAATGCTTTCAAAGCTTGGTCATACTTCACTTTTTTGTTCAGCAGGTGGGAAAATGCTGTACATAAACAGCGTGTTTGGGGAAAAAAAGCTCATTAAAGTAATTATGTTAAAAGTGAGTTAAATATGAAGGATTCTGGCTGATGCTGCTGATGGTTAATCTCATGTATGAGAAATTCCCCCAGAGTTTTTTTTAATTTTCAGATGGTTATCTTCCTTATTAGTGTGCAATTATATCAGACCTCCAGTGGGTTACTAATGCATGTATTGCAAAAATAATGGACAGAGATATCAATTATTTTCAACATAAAGTATCTAGTGAGTGAAACTTAGTGATTCCTGTTAGAGCAGAGACTGTTGCATTTTTGTACTGTATTGATTGAGAAGATTTTTTTTTTCAATGATTGGGCTTTTCTTGTAGAGCAACTATAAATTACAGTAGCTAGCTGGTCTTTGTAAGTATTGTATCTATATAATTATGGACTTTAATAAGGCAGTGAGGCACACAAAAAAAAAATCAGTCTCCTTGTCCGTAGGCAGGATTTGGTTCAGTTTGCTAAAATGTTTCCACTTTAGTAACCTTTTTACTGTAAAATGCTTTCTAAATGATTGAAGCCATTGAACTACTCTAGCATTTCTCTTTTAGAAACTAGCAGCTTTAATTCTTCTAATGTCTTAAATAATCAAATTGAGAAATAAACTCAAACACATTTTGAAAACCTTTTGTTACATTTTTAAAAAAAATTTTTCCTTCTAATTTATGCAATTATTTTTGCATTTATTCAATGTTACATTTTTTAACTAATTAATGAACATTATTTTTCTTAACTGTTTTCATGGAAATGGTTTTAAAGCTCTCCTTCATATACTGTCACAAAGGCAGCTCTCAGCAGACAAGACAAGACTGTGGCAAGACTTTTTACCATTCCAGAATAACATTCTAATAATATTCCAGTCACTGATGAGCTGCTGGATATTGAATACATATAGGTCCAATCAGCTGCAGAAATGGTAACCTTGTTCAAGATGGGTAACAATATGAAAGCAATATAGTTAGGTTTACTGACTTTAAATAAATATAAATACATATACATATACTGTATATATATATATATATATATATATATATATATATATATATATATATATATATACACTATATTGCCAAAAGTATTCACTCAACCATCCAAATAATCAGAATCAGGTGTTCCAATCACTTCCATGGCCACAGGTGTATAAAATCAAGCACCTAGGCATGCAGACTGTTTTTACAAACATTTGTGAAAGAATGGGTCGCTCTCAGGAGCTCAGTGAATTCCAGCGTGGAACTGTGATAGGATGCCACCTGTGCAACAAATCCAGTCATGAAATTTCCTCGCTCCTAAATATTCCACTGTCAACTGTCAGCTGTATTATAAGAACGTGGAAGTGTTTGGGAACGACAGCAACTCGGCCACGAAGTGGTAGGCCACGTAAACTGACGGAGCGGGGTCAGCGGATGCTGCGGCGCATAGTGCGAAGAGGTCGCCAACTTTCTGCAGAGTCAATCGCTACAGACCTCCAAACTTCATGTGGCCTTCAGATTAGCTCAAGAACAGTGCGCAGAGAGCTTCATGGAATGGGTTTCCATGGCCGAGCAGCTGCATCCAAGCCATACATCACCAAGTGCAATGCAAAGCGTCGGATGCAGTGGTGTAAAGCACGCCACCTCTGGACTCTAGAGCAGTGGAGACGCGTTCTCTGGAGTGACGAATCGCGCTTCTCCATCTGGCAATCTGATGGACGAGTCTGGGTTTGGCGGTTGCCAGGAGAACGGTACTTGTCTGACTGCATTGTGCCAAGTGTAAAGTTTGGTGGAGGGGGGATTATGGTGTGGGGTTGTTTTTCAGGAGCTGGGCTTGGCCCCTTAGTTCCAGTGAAAGGAACTCTGAATGCTTCAGCATACCAAGACATTTTGGACAATTCCATGCTCCCAACTTTGTGGGAACAGTTTGGAGCTGGCCCCTTCCTCTTCCAACATGACTGTGCACCAGTGACCAAAGCAAGGTCCATAAAGACATGGATGACAGAGTCTGGTGTGGATGAACTTGACTGGCCTGCATAGAGTCCTGACCTCAACCCGACAGAACACCTTTGGGATGAATTAGAGCGGAGACTGAGAGCCAGGCCTTCTTGTCCAACATCAGTGTGTGACCTCATGAATGCGCTTCTGGAAGAATGGTCAAAAATTCCCATAAACACACTCCTAAACCTTGTGGACAGCCTTCCCAGAAGAGTTGAAGCTGTTATAGCTGCAAAGGGTGGACCGACATCATATTGAACCCTATGGATTAGGAATGGGATGTCACTTAAGTTCATATGCGAGTCAAGGCAGGTGAGCAAATACTTCTGGCAATATAGTGTATATATATGTGTGTGTGTGTGTTGTAACTAAATATGGTTTTCCATATACAGCTCTGGAAATAATAGACAACTGCAAAATAATCAGTTTCTTATGTTTTTTTCTTACAGGTACATGGATTGGTAAGATGAACTGTTTTGTTTCATTTTTTGTGAACTGCTGACAATATTTCTCCTAAATTCAAAATATAACTATTGTTATTTAGAGTGTGTATTTAAAGGAAATGACAACACATCAAAATAACCCAATATCATGCAGTATTTGCAGAGCTTTAATAACTCAAATAAAACAAAATGCAAATAATTTGTAAACAAATTGTGTTAATGTTTTGGCTAAATAACATTAAGAAATCAGTATTTGGTCAAATAACCCCGATTTGCATGCGTTTTGGCTTCATGCTGTCCACCAGTTTTTCACATTGCTGTTGGGGAACTTTATACCACTCTTTTTGCAAAAAAGCAAACAGATCAGCTTTGTTTGTGACCATCCATCTTCCTCTTGACATTCCAGAGGTTTTCAATAGGGTTCAAATCTGGAGATTGGGCAGTGGTCTCTTTTTTTTTTTTCCAGAGCTGTATATACACTACTCACAAAAAGTTAAGGATATTTGGCTTTTGGGTGAAATTTATGGAAAATGTAAAAAGTTCATGCTACAGTGATATATCATGAAAGTAGGGCATTTAAGCAGAAGCATGCAATGGTGATTTCCTCATCTCAAACAATTTATTGAAACAAAAGCCGACAACAGTGGTGGGTATACCACAACAAAAAATGTCAATGTCTCAATAATTTGTCATGTGCCCTTGACCATCAATTACAGCTTGACAACGACATCTCATGCTGTTCACGAGTTGACTTATTGTCTGCTGAGGCATGGCATTCCACTCTTCTTGAAGGGCGGCCCTCAGGTCATTGAGGTTCTGGGGTGCAGGGTTACGAGCCTCTACACGGCGACTCAGCTGATCCCATAGGTTTTCTATGGGATTCAGGTCTGGAGAAAGTGCAGGCCACTCCATTTGAGGTACCCCAGCCTCCAGCAGCTGTTCCCTAATGATGCGACCTCGATGAGCTGGAGCATTGTTTTCCATGAAGATGAAATTAGGCCTGTGTTGTTCATGCAGGGGCACAATGACTGGATTAATGATGTTATTCAAGTAGTATTGGCTTGTCACTGTACCATTCACAAAATGTAGGGCAGTTCTGTATTGAGTAGACACACCTGCCCAGACCCTGTACCACCACCACAACAGTGGCTGATGCATAGCGCTCTCCTTGACGTCTCCAACATCGTTGGCGGCCATCATTTCTGCTCAGCGTGAATCACCTTTCATCAGAGAACAGCACTGAGGCCCACTGGTCCCTTGTTCAGCGTAAATGCTCCCTGGCCCATGCAAGACGATGATGCCTGTGCCTGGTGGTGTGGTCAGGTACCCTTGCAGATCGTCTAGCACGCAGACCACGCTGATGTAAACGGTTTTGAATGGTCTGATGTGACACTTGGGTGCCTCTCACCTCCCTTAAATGTGCCTGGAGTTCCATAACTTCTGCTCCATGTGCAGCACTTCTTTTTGGTTTTCCCAAAAGCTTCATTTTTCAAGCCTCATTCTTGAAGGAAACAACATCAATCCAGTACTTCCCCTGCCAGGACTATTAATGGCAGGTAAAATTTACTGATTGCTACTGTGTCAATTTCAATTAATCCTTCACTGTTGTTCTGCTGAATGTGTTGTTCTGTTAATTTTTCACTGAACTTTATCACAAGGCTTCCGACAGGGCTTAGCTTCTCGATTCATTTGCATTCATATGCAAACATTCAATTCCCTAATCCAAAAAGAAACTTCCAGAAGAAACAAGAATTTAAACTGTATCTTCTGCCACTCTCCATTCCCTGTTTATAGAATTAACCCCATAGGCATCACCACCCAGAAATATTCTATTAAGAAATGATTAATCACCGACCTGTCATCCCTGCACAACAGCCCATCTCCCAGTATCAACAATCTAATAGCTGAAGACGTATTTTTATCAGCTTCCATAGGCCAATCAATTAATCAAATCTGCGGGCAAAGGCACCTGGCTAAGCAAAGCTGTTTTTTTTCCCATGTCCTTTACCTCAACAAGTAAAACTAGATAAACAGCAATTCACCCAATTTCCCAAGCACTCTAAGACTGTCTATATATATCATATTACTCCTGTTTTCTGCCATTTCCATGTCATGGTTCCTGCCATCTTGCCACTAAGAAACCGCTGTTTTTTACAGCTGACGGACATCCCATGACACCTGATTTGCCTCCAAACTGAAGAGCCATGTTGTCTCTGCAGTCTCTCTCCAGAAGCCTACACCCCATAAATCACAAGCGTTATAAACTGATGGACAAGGTGGACCAGGGCAAGAAAGCTATATGTGAGGCTATCCAGCGTCTCACCACTCAAATTGCAAGCCTCCATCAGACTCCTAGGTCCCAAACAGTGAAAATGAGTAAGCAGTGAAACTGGAAACCCTCACTGCTATAAGTGTGGTAGCACAGACCACTGGGCAGCAGGGTGCCATACCAAAAATGTCCCTGCTTTTACAAACAAAATTGAAGCCCTGTTGGACCTGTTCAATCTGACAGCACCTCTCACTGGCAAGTAACAACGAAGCTGGTAGGGAAGAGATGTCTTGTCCAAACTTCCTTGATGGTGTTAACACAATCTGTTGTACACTGGCTCACAGGTGTCAATTGTGGGGGTGAACTGAAAAAAAAAACACTTCCAGATGACCAGTAAAGACCAGTAAAGGAGCTGCTAGGAGAAGGGGCAATGGGACAGACATTCCCTATAAGGAATGGATAGAAATCAAATTTGCCTTGTCTTAAGACTCAATGGTTGGGATGAGTGATAAACCACTTAACAAAGTCATCTTTCATCAGATAAGTCTGTTTCTTATTACACCTCTGCATGCTCCCTGCATTGTGCTCTTCAGGAGCTGAAAATGTGATTCTGCAAGTTTCAAGGAGCCAGGAGCTTGGAAAAGGGTTTTTTTCTGACAAACATATATGTGCAGGTGAACGGAATAGCTTTGAATGACTTTTTTCCACATCTTTGGGGGTAAACTATGATACAAAATATCATTGTTTACTTTAAAATGCAAAATTTCATAACAAAGGTTAGATTGGTCAAATGCATTGCTCCCTGTATTGTGCTTTTCAGGTGCTGAAATTGCCATTACACGAGTTTCAAGGTACTACAAGCTTAGGAAGTTTTTTTTCTGACACATATGTGCAAGTGAATGGGTAGATTTCAATAACCTTTTCACATTTTGGCGGTAAATTATGATGTATTAAAATGTAATATTTCATAAGAATGGCTGGTGAAGGCTTGGCAAAATTTGCTGTAAGTCAATTTTAATAATTTTAATAGTAAAATTGAATTTGAGTAGGTAGGTTGTAATGGGAGTGTAGGGGGATATACCCTGTTTTGATTAGATTAGTTTTTTTCTGTGCTGAGAATCTCTTCTGTTACCGTACTGTTTCAGTACAATTATACTTCCATAAGTTCCATATGGTACTTTGCCATATTCTTCACCTGTACTACGACTTTTTTTAATGTTTATTGTTTATATTAAAATCGTCTCACATTAGGTATGTAACCCAGTTCCCTGAGATGGGATCGATACACTGCGTCATGAAATTGATGCTATGGGGAACACTTTCGCATGTCTGAAGCATGTGTGCAAACACAAATTTTACTGGCCATCACAGGGTAAAGTGACATGAAGTGTCACTTGACGTGAAGGGTAAACGATCCCTATGTCAAGGGATCCTGTATTTCTGTTCCGGCATAACAGAAAGAAAAAAGCTCATAAGAGTTACACAAATATTTTGCAAAGCTTTCAATGATTAGAAGTTTTAACAGCTTTTTTGTTAAAACATTCAGAGATCATAGAAACGAAAGATACAATGACAACTCTACAAAGTTAGGTTTTTTGTTGGAAAATTTTGATTTGTGAATGTAAAATTTGGATAGAATTATAATCAATTTTATCAAATAAAATTGAGAGCTGACCTTTCTGTCTGTCATAGTCAGTAAAACCAAACAATACATTTCTCTAAAGTAACACAAAATCAGGGTAATTTACTCCAGAGTTGCTTGGTATAAGGACAGAACCAAAATTTACCAGAGTAATTAATATCAATGTCCTTCTTACATTTCTGTAGATAATTATAATATATAATTATAAAATATTCTGTTTAGTGGGGTAAACCTGTGAAGCATTTTAAATGATATTTCTTTGAATTTGTTAGTCAAGTAAAACTTCCAAGATTTGTTTCAGTTACATCAACCAATGCAGGGTGATTACTGTTGGCCTTACAATCTTTAAAGAGTGAAATAACATCTGATGGGATTGCACTGAAAACTATCACAAATTCCTTTGGAGGAATAGGGACCCCATAATGCTGAATAAATTGTGCATAGTTATAAAGCCAACCATCTTGATCAATTGTTGTAACAATAAAATTTTATTGTTAAACCAGTGTTGAAAAAAGGACTTAGGTTTATATAAAACATATCTATAATTATAAATATAGAATTATAACTACATAGCAAAAAATGGTTGAGACTATCAGCTGTTGTAGTACTGTTAATCCAAAGTATTGTTTAATCCTGTTGACTTTGAATGTAAAGTCGAATATGTTAAGGCCACCTTTACTATACTCACTCATTAAAACTGATTTTTTTATAGTGTGTGATAGTGTGTGCGATCTTTCCATATAAAATTAAAAAGTATTTTATCTATGGTTTTACACATAAACATGAAGAGACAGTGCAGCATAACTTAATCTAGATAATCCTTCAGACTTTCAAAGCAAAACCCTACCTATTAAAGACAAATCTTGTAAAAGCCATTGATTGAGTTTCTTTTTTGTCTTATCAATTAGTGTGTTAAAGATATTTTGACATCTCTATGATTCATTTTTATCTATAACAATGCCTAAATAAGTCACAGAATCCTATCAAAAAGTGGGTCAGCATTATACTAGTTGACAGCTAACAATTCACATTTTTTTTTAGATTTAAGCAAAGAGCAGAACATATTGGTAAGCTAAAGGAACTTGAAATGCCCTATCACCGGTAAAAAAGAATAGACTTAACATAAGAACATAGTAGATGGGCAGCTAGAAGAAAAAGATAACATGAAACTGGGCATCCTTGCCAGATGCCACGCTTAACATCAACTCTCCCATATTTAAGCTTGATGAACTACTGGTATTGTTATACTTATGTTTGGATAGCATTACAGAAGTCTCCAAAACCAAATTTCCTTAGTGAATGCTCAAGAAAATCTGTATCAAACACTGTATCAAAAGCTTTAAAAAAGAAAATATTAAACTGTTCCCTGGAATTAAATGTGAATAATCAGTTAAGTCTAAAACAAGTCTAATATTATTAGAAATATGCCTATTGTACACCCCATTGGGCTTCATCGATTACAGAATCTATGACTACTTTAATTCTTTTCACAAAAATAAGTGCCAAAAATTTATAATCTCTCTTTAATAGGCAAACAGGGAGCCAATTGTTAGTATAGAGTGGGTCTTTATGGAGTTTTGGAATTAGCATAATTAGACCTTGAGTCATACTCCAAGGCAAGGTACTGGCCAAAAGGCTCTCATTTCAAGCAAAGAGGTACCAACTGCTGAGAGAATATTTTATAAAATGCAGAGGAAAAACCATCTGTTTATTTGTTATTCTTTAGCAGTTTTATACAATTACAAATCTCAGTTTTTGATAACGGGCCATCACAGTGGTCTCTTTCTGAATCAAGTTGAGTTGTATTCTCTAACGAATTCAAGAAGGATGAAGTATCATTTTCAGAATATTGTGATGTATATAAATGGTGGAGAAAATGTTGAGATTTGGGTTATCAGTTATATAACCCATATATAGTTATATATCAGCAATATTGTTGCTCAATATTGTTTATTTTTGCACATTTTTCTACTTAAAGAAATTGTTCTCCTGCTACTATCCATTGTCTTCAGGATCTAACAAAAGCTCTTTGTTTTATATATATTATCTAAACTTTCCTGCAAATCAATCAAATGTATTATGTCTTCTTCTGTTAACATGTTCAGCAACATCTAAGAGAACAGAGAAATATTTGCAATAATGGTTTGTTCCTCTAACTCCCTTCTTTTGACTAGATTACTTCCAAACCGCCTGATTTGGCTGATTCATATTTAAATAATTCCCAATTTTGCTTGTGCCTCACGTCAAACCAGAAGTCAGCTGTTGCATGACCTGGTAATATACTGTATATACACTTATTCTAACACTTTTGCAGCAATCTCACATGTGTAACTTTTATTTTGATCCCAGAATTATTCAAATCACCTTTAAGTTGCCATGTTAAACAAGTTGAGGTGGTAAAAGAAAATAATGATTCATTAGCCAACCAGACAGAAAATTAAGAACATGGATAAATTAAAATGCCTGGAATAATGCAGTTGGCAAGAGGAGAGAAATGATCAGCTTTATTACATTCTTGAATCTTTATCAAAGGGTTCTTTAATTTCCTTAAAATTTTAGAAAAATATTACACTTATAAATATGGATAGTTAATAATAATGATATAATATCCATCTTTGAATAACACTTTTTATAAGATTACATGTCACAAACAAATCCCTCTTTATGATTTGAGTATGAGTTGTATGAGTTTCTCCCACATAATATAGCCCACAGTAGAGGTGTATCTAAAGGGCAAATGTAATTTATTTCACATTTCAATGTGTTTTATGTGATTAATGTAGCAGATTATTCTTTGTAGAATATGTTTTTCTACTTGCAATGGGCAGAGGGAGGGAGAGTGAGAGAGAGATAGAGAGAGAGAGAGAGAGAGAGAGAGAGAGAGAGAGAGCATTTAACTTACATGGCTATAGAAAAGACCAGTAATTACCAGTTAATGATAATTACCTCGTTGTTTATTCATACCTCACCCCAGTAACTGTATAGTGTATTGTAGGTATTGTAGTGTATTTTATCTCTTTTAATCTCTTCACTGTGGAGCTCTGTTCTTGTCAGTCTTTGTGTGTTTGTGTGTTTAATTTTATGATGTTCATTTTTACATTTTATTTTCTATAAAAAGAATAGGCTTAACACTGTAACTTGAGTTCTGGGTTTGTGTAACAAACAAATTGCTAAAAAAAAACAGTCTATTGTTTATACACTTATACACTGTGTTGATAAATGCGTAAAACAGATTAAGTTCTGCATTCTATGTGTATTTTTCATAGCTATAATTGAAAAATAATTCACAATTATGCAATTGCCCAAATGTTACAGATTGTTTCACATTTTGTGACCATCATAAAAATTTTCCAAGAAAGAAATATCTGAATATTTTCAAAGATTCAAAGGCTCTGAAATTCTTTACAAAGGATCTGTATATGAGTGAAAAACTCATTTTGTGTTGTGTTGCTTTTAAAGGAAAATTATATAGATGTACTGATGACTAAAAATAGAATGAAAAAGAAGCAAAGAGCAAATAAAACATTTATTAAAGTAAAATATATAGGCACTATACAACTAGTTGTATAGTAGTATAAAGAATTTATTTACATATTTATCTATTTATTATCTATAGGCTATTGATGTAAATAATAGAGGGATAGATAAATAACAGAGTATTATTAAGGGATGAGGGATCTTAGGTCCTAAGGTTAAGCCCTTCTTCAGTCCTGGGGTTCAGTGTACAATCTGTAGGAAAGAAAAGAGTTTTTTTAAAATATTAAATTAATCCAAAATTGGAAATTAATCTATACTTACATGTGAAGAGCCTGACCAATGTAGGGAAAAGAGGTGAGAGAAATAACAAATATGAAATAAACAGAGGAAGAAAAGATGAATTGATTTTACACATAATCTGCATTGTCTTTAAACATCACAGGATCAGAAGCATACTTAATATCTTTCTCTTTCTCTCTCTGTCTTTCTCTGTCGAGCTCTACACCCCACTCCTGAGCTCCCAGTGTTTGCCAGTTTCCAGTGTGACCACTGCCACTACCCCTGGTCGGAGTCTCGTCGCTTGGTGGTGCCCACTGATGCTGTGGATGGATCTGTGTGGACAGCCTGTGACCAGGAGACAGCCATGGACAGAGCCACTTTGGAACTTCACACACCGTCAGAGATCTGCCATTTCATCCGTCAGCTTGTGACAGCAAAGAATTAGTGTCTATAATGAACTCAGAAACTACACTGACCTAATAGTTCCTCATGGGCCATTGATTGCTGTTGTAGAAAGGACATTAATCAGTTACAGTTACATTATTTATTGTCCAGTGTCACTCAAATGAGGATGGGTTCCCTTCTGAGCCTGGTTCCTCTCAAGATTTCTTCCTCATATCATCTCAGGGAGTTTTTCCTTGCCACCATCGCACAGGCTTGCTCATTAGGGATAAAATAAAATAATGATAAAATAGTTTAATAATTTAATTTAATAATTTATTTTTATTTCTAGTTATTTAATTTTTCCCCCTCTCCTTTCTCTGTTTCTCTTTTTTTCTAAAGCTGCTTTGAGACAATGCCCATTGTAAAAGCTGCTATACAAACAAATTGAATTGAATTGAAATTGAATTGAGTGAAGGGAAAGACATTGCTCAGAGCTTCTCCAAAATATCCATCATCTGCTGGACATGCTGCTTGACGAGACACAGAACTGCGGTGGCTAAGGCTGCTGTGTCTCTGTAGAGCTCCAGAAAGCTCTGTAAGGTGATCCTACTGACAAATTACACACACACATTCAACATAGTGTCAATGAGTTTAAGATACAATCCTGGGAATCTGCGTATCGTGGCATCAGAAGATATTTGAAAACTTACAATAAGCACTGTGAAGTAGTTCTCTGCTGCAGGCTCCCACACGTCTACATCCCACATGCTGATGAGCTCAAGCAGGCGCTCCAAGAATCCTCCCTTAAACTTTAGGAAAGAAAGACAAGCTTCATTAATGCCATGTCTAATCAGGGTTAAAAATATGGGAAATCAAAATGAGATAAAATAGACCATGTTCTGAAACTTAATTTAAGTGAAATTTCCTGATAAGACTCTTACTGCCTGAGGTGTTGAGCCATTTTAAAAACAACTGAAGAGAATCAGTTCATAAAAAACAGTTGTAGTGGTGGACCTGCACAGAAGAGTAAAGTTACAAAAAGAAATTAGCTTTACATATTGAAGTCTTGTTTTCTATATTAGCAAAATATTTTATATTTAAACATCTCTAATTTCACACAGGTGTTTATTAACTTACATCAGGCCCAGAGAGCTCTGCTTTAATCGATTCCTGATTGGAAGGCATCCTCAGGAATCAAATCAGGGTCTTGTAGGCCAACTGCACACCAACTGCATCCTGTTAAAACAAGCAAGAAAATCTCTGTAATCCACTTTGGCTATGGTGAAGTAACTGAAAGTATTTTCAACACAAATATCAAACAGTCTTTCATCATTCTGAAGTCATCTGGTTGTTAGCTGCTGCCAGACGCATGACAATCTTCTTTGCTACCATGAACAAGAAGTTCTGGTTGTGGATGCTGGCAAGCAGAGTCTGAATATAAGACAGCACAAGTTAACATAAGTTAAAGCAGAGTGGACTTTACCTGCGCAATAACAGCAGCTGAATAAAGTTTATACTTACAAAGAACACCTCATGGACAGCGGGCACCTTCAGGAAGAGGACATTTACCCCTCTGTCTGATAGATGGCAGCTAAGAAACAAGAGATGTAAGTGCTTAGTGTATGTTAAACATACAATACACTGTTAAATCATTAAACAGTGAATAGGATCTAAGCTCTCCTCACTCTCCTGCAAGCCAAATCGTTGAAGCATTCAAAGTCACACAGTACATTTTACAGCCTTTCATTCAGTGGAATAGCAGCATATGTAGATACACATCAGGTGTGAAACATGGAATTACTTCAGAGTCAGGTTGTCTCGATGCATCACTGTATGAGTGGAACAACTCAGAGCCCTTACTTTAACCACACTAAAGACCTTTGGGGTAATTCTGAAATGCTATTTGCACACCATGCCTCCATGACTAATGCACTTGTGGAATGAAAATATTAATGAATTCCCCCAACTATGCACCAAAATCCTCCCTAAAGTGTGGAGATAGATATGACAGCAGAAGGGGGCTAAATCTGAAATGGCATGTTCAACAACTATATAGGAGTGTGATGGTGAGGTGGTGGCAATCATTTGGTGATATAGAGTGTGACATAGCATATGTCTTAGGTTCCTAACCCTAGCTCTTGAGTACCCTATCTTTGGTCTTTTCCCAGCTCTAACACACTTATTAACTAGTTGTTAACTATCTGATAATCTGGATTAGGTGTTGTGGGAGCTGCTAAATGCTATTACATATAGTACAAAGGACCAGAGTTTCTTTGAAGCATGGATACATTAACACAACAACATTGTGGTCTACATATTTTGAGAACGACTTTGGTCCAGTTAATATGTAACACATATTATTATTAGCCACAGAATATACTATTTTAATAAAATAAAATAAAACAAATTAAGTTTAAACATGGTCAGTGGAAAATACTGAAATAAATGAATAAATGTTTAGTGTCTAATTTTGAAAAATTACTGAAACAAAAACAAATGTACAAACTATCGGGCTATTTTTAACAACTGCCTGATTGATGAAGGCTGACTCTCCTCCATGTTGAACAGGAAATTTGGCCTGGATTCACATCATATGTGTGTCCCAGTGAAACAGGAAGTCATAGATGGCCATTTAAGAGTTCCTACAGCCTCAGGAATATAAATGGGAACATGCTACAGATGCTTTTTGTTCAAAAGAATTTCTATAATTGTGATACATATGATTTTTTTTATATTTTTGGGTTTTGTTTTCCTAGAACAAATTTGTTCCAATTAAATTTTTTCTCTCATCTAAGTTAATTAAACACAAAACCATTTTACCTTGTTTTTATGCATCTTTAATAAGGTTTTCAATAATTGTGTCTGATATTAATGTAATGAAATATATTAATTTTGCTTTTATTATTTTGGATCGCATTTTGTAACATTGTGGCTATAGCATATGTTTATGTATTTATTTGTTTGTTTGTTTATGTTTTTAAACCCTTATTGTGGTTTCTTGTGTTTGGGTGAACAATGAGGAATTTATTTTAGTGACGTCATGTGGACGAGCCACTCGTCCACAGCCTTTTATAATATTCCATAGAAATGACAGATGGCTGAACAGCTCTGCGGAAGCCAATAGGAGTGTTCAGGGGCGGGACCTGTGTCCCTGAAATGCTTTGATTGGTTGCTCTGCTTTGGCGTCGACGTCGGCCTTGGGTTGTTTTAACGTTGTTTGCGGCGAACATAAAACAAACGAGAAAGAAAGAACGGCCTTTCTGTGTTTGCTGGATTTTCTTCATCGATCTGTTATATCGATATTTATTGAGGCCGTGATATTACCGCGGAATATGGCGGACACGATGTGCTAAGACTCCATAAACGGCCCTGGGGTGAGGCGTGATGTTTTCAAAGGGTTGCTGGGAAGAGCACGCGCAGCAGGAGTGTAACGGGATAAAGAGCGCGAGCTGCTGAACGCATTTCGGAGTCAGAATGGCTGGAATGTGTAATGGCTCCACATCTGGCCCGGGTGACATCATCCAGCTAAACGTCGGAGGAACACGGTAAGGGCTAAAGCGAAAGGCTTCAACCGAACAATAGCATCGCATATCACTTGTGTTAAACGGAAAACTAGGAATTGGCTACAAGTTTGTAACACATTTCTCCAGGCCTGACTTCAGTTGGAGAACTTAACCTTTCAGATCAGATGTTCCCGTGCTGAGGTTCATGGCGCGTGGACTTGTTTACAGGTTTTAGTTGAGGTGTTTATGGTCATTCCGTTTCTGGAGTAGATGGGACTTTTCCCATCAGGCACAGAGTTAGAGGTATCTGTAGGCATACAGATAGGTATCTTCATCTTTGAAGAAAAACTTTGGATGAATTGTTTTGCCATTTTAGCCTGTGTGCTATAAAAAGGTTAAGGCAACAGACAAATGTTCAGAAATGAATAGTAGTGGACCATGAGCAAGTATTCCTCATTAAAAGTGTGCCCCTTCTGGATAAAAAAAAACCCCACTGTACTGTTACAGGCTGTTAAGCTGTCAAAACACAATGCTTGTGTAGGAAAAACCTTAATATGCTTCGCTGCTTGCACCTCACTGCAGATGCATCTCGTGTGATGGAAATATACACTGGTGAATTTTATATACAAACAGTCTCTCCGCAGAATATTTCATTTTAGCTTCAAGTAGAATTCTAGTGGTGCTAGAACGCCTACTAGCGACTTCATAGTACAGTGACTGGCAACTTTAACATTGCTTAAAGCTGACCCTACAACTGCCCCAAAGTTTCCAAAGAGCGCATACTTTATAAAGGTGGCTGATGGATGGATGTCTAGTGTTTCAGATAAACTGTGCCGCTTCATGTCTACATGCTCTGACATACCTGCAGATTTAACTGTAGCAGGCCATTATACTTATACTCTGAGTGGATTAAGTCAGGGAGATAAATGATTGGAATCCAACAATGCTGTATTTTAACGCTGAAGCTAAATGTAGAGAAGGAGCAGATAATGCAAACACTGCATCTGATGATAATGAATTTCCATCTGATGTCTACTGAACATGTGATCGGAGCAGTGATGGAACATGTATGCATCTTTTGGTCCATGTTTATTGTCCAACCATGACACCTTAATTGTTAGTTGTCAAAATTGTAACTTGCATAGGAGAGCAGTTAACTTCCCAATCACTCTCATATTACTGAAAAATTCTCACTCCCCACCCACTCCCTCTTCAGGTTTAGCACATCAAGACAAACTCTCATGTGGATTCCAGACTCTTTCTTCTCAAGGTAAGACTGAAACAATATTTACTGCCAAATTGAAGATTTTGCTTAGATCTGTGAATTTCTTTTGGTTTTGGTAGCATTTTCGCTAACATTGGCTGACATTTTCAGACGAAACAAATTAACTAGAGCAGGGTTGCAGTGGTATGTTCTTGATCAAAGCTTATGTCTGTTTTAGCTTACTCAGTGGGCGAATATCAACACTAAGGGATGAAACTGGAGCTGTAAGTATACATATATATTTATTAAGTTAGGTAACTGTCCTGTGTTTGTCATGCCCACATCGCTGACACCTTACAACAAATGAATATGCAGTAAATGCCACAAGTCATAAAGCCATCTTTCTCCTTTATTCTCTGGCTTTGTTTTGAAGCATGCACTGTTTACTCTCTGACTTTGCTAGTTTGCAAAACTGGACTTGAGTCCAGTGGTTTAAAAGTGTGGTCAGATTCTCTTTATCTTCTCAAAGGATTCCACATCCCTCATAGTCCAGCCATGTAGCAGCTAAATACTGCTGGTGTGGCCTGTGCATTCTCACAGCTTTGGGGTGGGATTTAGCTTTCTCTTCATGCAACAGACTGCTCATTCTTTTCATTTGAGTCACATTTCCACCATTTCTTTATGATTCATCAAATGGTTAGCTGAACCATGCTGCACTAAAGCGACTGCTGTCTGGATTCCCTGAAAGCCAAAGCACCAGCTGTGTGCTCTGTGCCTTGTTATCGATGATATTGGACACAGTGTCTAGCTGAGACGTTCACTATGCTGATGGTGGTAATGCTGAGGCCTGCATCCTACAGTAACTGATAAAGGATAAAAGGAAGCCTGAAAAACATTCAAAGGAGCCTAACTATATACACTACTCACAAAAAGTTAAGGATATTCGGCTTTTGGGTGAAATTTCTGGATGCACCTAAAATGCACTATAACCTTTACAGGTGAACTTAATTTGACCTTCTCTACACTTTTGAATGCACATGTCCAACTGTTCAGTGTTTCAGTACTTTTTTCATAACTTGCTGTTCTCTAACAAGGTGCTTAACGGCAAAATTCACAACTGGTGTTTGATCCATAAATCGACCAATACATTTTCTGGTTCAGTTAGAATTAGAATTGGTATTTAAACAGTCCTCTTCATCATGCTGTTCACATTTTGACATCATTAGACCAAGACCACACTTAACAATTGATCAACAGTACCTCGCCATTGCGAGGCTTCAAACAGGATGTTCTCAGAGGGAAGTGGCCACTGAGCTTAGAGTGTCACAAAGTGTCATCAGCAGGTTGCGACAGAGATACAGAGAGACTGGAAGAGTCACTGAAAGGCATAGAAGTGGACGTCCTTTGGCCACATCCCACGTTGATGATCCCGCTTCATTGTGAACAGTGCCCTGCGTAACCGGATGATGAATGCCACTCAACTCCAGGCACATTTAAGGGAGGTGAGAGGCACCCAAGTGTCACGTCAGACCATTCTGCAAGGGTACCTGACCACACCACCAGGCACAGGCGTCATCGTCTTGCATGGGCCAGGGAGTCGACTCGTGAACAGCATGAGACGTCGTTGTCAAGCTGTAATTGATGGTCAAGGGCACAAATTATTGAGACATTGACATTTTTTGTTGTGGTATACCCACCACTGTTGGCTTTTGTTTCAATAAATTGTTTGAGATGAGGAAATCACCATTGCATGCTTCTACTTAAATGCCCTACTTTCATGATGTATCACTGTAGCGTGAACTTTTTACATTTTCCATAAATTTCACCCAAAAGCCAAATATCCTTAACTTTTTGTGAGTAGTGTATATTTCACCAAATACTGGGGTTATTCCACCAAATACTGATTTCTTAATGTTATTTAGCCAAAGCATTAACACAATTTGTTTACAAATTATTTGCATTTTGTTTTATTTGAGTTAAAGCTATGCAAATACTGCATGGTCTTGGGTTATTTTGATGTGTTGTCATTTCCTTTAAACATACACTCTAAATAACAATAGTTATATTTTGAATTTAGGAGAAATATTGTCAGCAGTTCACAAAAAATGAAACAAAACTGTTCACCTCACCAATACATGCACCTGTAAGAAAAAAACATAAGAAACTGATTATTTTGCAGTGGTCTCTTATTGTTTTCCAGAGCTGGGTATAGTGTATGGATATATATATATACAGGGTGCGGCAAAATGATCTGACACATTTGTAGGTTTAATAAAAGCGAAATAGAGTAAAGAATGAAAAATGTTTTTATTTTCCAAATGTACATATAATGCCAGTTTGTTTCATTTCGTTTTAAAAATTACATCAGTCAAGTGGGTGCTGTTGTTGTCCATACACTGTCGGAGGCATTCACGAAAGTTGTCCATAACTCGACGGGTCATTTCAGGTGGAATGGCAGCAATTTTTTGACAGATGGCATCTTTTAATTGTTCAATAGATTTTCAATGGATTTTGAGAGAGATGTTCCCCGGTCATTTGATCTCATTGCGTGGTGATATCGGTTGTCCCGCCCGATCACCTGATTTGAACCCGTGTGACTTTTTTGCTGTGTGGATATTTGAAATCAAAAGTATACACTCATCGCCCTCAATCTATTGAACAATAAAAAGATGCCATCCGTCAAAAAATTGCTGCCATTCCACCTGTAATTTTTAAAATGAAATGAAATAAATTGGCATTATATGTACACATATATGTACATATATATATATATATATATATACACACATTATATATATATATATATATATATACACACATTATATATATATATATATATATATATATATATATATATATATATATATATATATATATATAGATATATATATATATAATGTATATATGTATATAAAATATATACTGTATAATGAACGGCCTCAGCAACTGGGTGTATTCCTGTCTCATGCCAGTGGTAGGCTCTAGATCTATTGTGACTGACCAGCATTTACTAAAGATGAATAAAGAAAAGTTATCTGATGGTATTATGGTGGTGGATTTCATCAGCTTTGAGTGAGCATACAATGAGCAGGTAGAGAGGCTTAAAAATGGCACAGAGTTTGATGTTGATGATAAATAAAAAGTACCAAAAAGATCATAGAAGTAAAAACGTTTTGTGATTATATTAGCATTAGTTTAGAAGTGATAATACATGTTCTACTTATAACTGGAACCTTCTCGGTGAGCCAAACTGAACTTGTACACAAGTCATTGCTTAGTCTGTATTTTCTTCCTAATCTGTACCATGCATGTGCTTTTCATTTTCCAGCACTACCTGGTCAGTATCCCACATGTGTAACCACTTTACAGCAGTGCATAATGATGAAAATTTCATATTTACTTTTTGTGTTACCTGTTTTATATTTTTTTGTTCTTTTTTGGCTAGAATAAAAAAACATTTGTCATGATTATACTGTGCATGCTTGATAAGGTGAATGATTGTGAAAGCCTATATTTTCTGCACTATAGATATTTATTGACCGAGACCCAACCGCATTTGTACCCATTTTAAACTTCCTTCGTACTAAAGAGTTAGACTTAAGGTAAGTTATGATCTCTTGAGTTTTAACTTGGTATTAGAATACAGATTGGTGAAGGTAATGGTATTGGTGAAAATTAATGTTATTCTTTTTCGCTTTAACATCACTGTTTCAGAGGGGTCAGCATAAGCATTCTACGCCATGAAGCTGAGTTTTATGGGATTACACCTTTAGGTATAACTTACACTTAAACGTGTCTTAAATGCCACAAATACAAAGGGATTTAATGCGAATACAATTATTTTATGATATCTTGTAATGTTTGCTGTTTTTTTTTTTTTTTCTTGCATGCTGATTTTCCTGCTGTCATGGTTAGTTCGACGTTTGCTGCTGTGTGAGGAGCTAGAGAGATCATCATGCGGAAGTGTGCTCTTTCATGGCTACCTCCCACCACCAGGTAGTTGTTTCTTAATTATTTATAAAATTTTATTCATGATCACGTATTTAATTTGCCAAAACAGCACTGATTGCTTGATTCCCTGCCTGCCCCTCAATCATCCACAACCTCACTGTACCACACCCAAGCCAACCAAGACAGTCAGAAAACGTGGACTGAGTTTTAATGACCACTAGACCTTTACAGACCACATTTCAACAACTGCATGGTATTGTAGGTTCATTCTGTATAACATTAAGAAAATCAGACCCCATCAACCCATCATGCCATCAAAACTGGACTATTGCATGGGCCTCCCAGCCAACTCCATCAAACCCCTTCAGATAACTGAGAGTGCAGTAGCACACCACGTTTTCAACCAGCCCAAAGAACGCCATGTCACACCCATATTCATCTCCCTCCACTGACTTCACAAAGTCCTCCAGAGTCCTTTGAGTCCTTGATGCTCACAAACATACCTCCTTCAGCAGTCTTCTTGAAGTACAGGGCAGAGGAAACGCATGATTTGCAAACAGCTAATACGCAACAATGAAGAGGGCAGGTAAACTTTGTGCCAAGTTTAACAGGCAGAATAGATGACATGATTGCAGTACCTGCAAAACTAAAGCCTGGTGCCGGGCAGAGCGCCTCAGGCTTTTGAGAACGGCACCTTTCACCAGGTGGTTTCTCTTTTCGTCACAGTTGTTCTGAATGTTGCAAGCCACGCCAGGAATGTTTCCACGTCGCCCACACCGAATTGTCTGTGGGCTAGGTGTTAAACAGCAATTATGGATTTGCCACATTTGAAGTAATTTCCCACAGTAATGAGTCCACAGTGCCATGGCTACTGGCTAATGAAATTGCATCTATGCTGCCGGTTAACTAGGAAAGGAGCTTACCTGCCCTCCTCATTGCTGCATATTGTTCACTTCTTCTCTTTCCAGAACCTTCAAACTGCCTTTAATAATCTTCCAACCTCAATCCAGACAGCAGATTTCACCTCTATATTCAACATATGGCTAAAGACCCACCTCTTTTATAACCCTTCCCTAAACCTAAATAACCCATAACTCTTACACCTCTAGTCTGTGCAATTTGTTTTTTAGCACTCAATAATCTCGACGTTGCACTTAAAACAACTGATTAAAAGAGCTTTTGCTTTGATTTTCTTTCAGCTATTCCAGCTCGCAAAGCTGCCAGTGGGCAGAGTGCAGCTACTGGAGTCCAGGAGGAGTACCCAGGCCCCAGTGGAACGGATGGGAGCTTCTCTCGCTCATGCTCACACACTGCTTTGCCTGGGCCAAATGGAATAGAGGGGGCCACAAAACTTTGTGAGTACATTCTGTGGACACAACTGTGCTTTTATTCCTACATGCATTATTCCTACAAAATATCTGCTGAATCTTTACTATGTTAGGCACATGATACAGAAAAGTTATTTGCCCAGAAAAATATGCACTAGCAAATGAGTTCTTTCTGCTGGCCAGTCATCTCACTGAGCACTTAATTATTAAAATCAAAAGTTATATTAATCCATCTTTACATATCTAGTGAAATAGCTATCTCTTTTAATGCATTTAATAACAGTTACAGTTATCGTCATACCTGCATGACCATTAGCTCAGTAGGATGTACTGTATGTAGAGTAAAGGGGGAAAGAAAGTATTCTGTTTTATTTATCAGGGACTAAATAACAACTGACACAATCAATATGTAGTCATTAATAAGTACACCATATAATTGATTTAACATGTAGAACTACCTTTAACACCAATAACAAACAGGCAGCCAATCAAATTATGTCAGTTTAAGAATCATTAATTAATAAACCATTAATAGATTATTGTGATCATGCCTGTGGCACCAAAAAAAATTCAGGGACTGATGATGCTGGGATAGTGAACAGGGAGGGCATTTATTAGCTATCCAGGAGTTGTCTCTCAGTGTGACTCATAACATCAAATAGTGAAATGAATTTCACAGAGCAATAATTACTTGCATTTCCATGAAATGCCATTAACTATAGGCCAAAAGTGCAGGAGGTCTGTTTCTGTGGATGTCTGCCAATATTTGTACCATATTAAAAGTTAATGTTGTTGCAGTATGTTAATTATCAAAGTTCAAAAACATTTCTTTATGAACATATGACGCTTGATGGAAATCTGTTCCTACATCAACTAGACATTGGAACACATTTGAAGATTTTACCTTTGGGCTCATGCTTAATCTGGAGTTAAAATTACCTACAAAATATTAAAAAGACTTCTGATTTAAGCTTAAAATGTTGAGAATTATAATGTGCCTAGTGGTGTGGAGAGAACTGCGATAAGATGGTTTATTGTCTTAATAAACTCATAAGCAGAAAGAAAGAAAAGCATATAAACAGATTGCATGTTGGTCAGAAACACTCATCTGCTTTTCTAAGTACAACTGAAATGAGACAGAACTTTTATTGATTGAGATGGGCTTTTTACCTGGCTAGACGTGGTACAACAACATCATCAAAATGATCAAAATCAGAGCAATTATTAATTCATTATTAAAGGAGAATTAATTCAGAGTAAAGGGAAAAAAAAACAAAACAAAAAAACCCCCACAACAATCAGCCATAACATTAAGATCACTGACAAGTGAAGAGGATAACACTGATTATCTTGTTACAGTAACACCTGCCAAGAGGTGGAATTAGGGCTGCAAAATTAATCGATTTTCTAATCACGATTACGATTACAGATGCCACTGTAGCGAATCTAGCTCAAAATTTAAATATTTAAGTGTAATTATAACTGGTTATAATTAATTATAAATATTCAAATGGGGGTTCTTAGAACTAACTGTCAGAGAATCAATAACACAACTATTTGATTTTTTCGTCCAGTGAACAGACCGTATAATTATTTATTAATTCCGTGAAAAGTTATCTTCCTGTCCAAGAAAGAATAACTACTTTATAAAGTACTAGCTGTAATTTAGCACGTAGCAAGAGCAATGTTCAGGGACCCCGAAATTGTGAGCAAAGCACAGAGACAATCACTCGTGAATAAAATGCATTTAATAAAACAGAAACACAAAACACATACTAACTACGACACGTACATAAAAGACAGGTTAAGGATTATATAGAGGGGATAAGGAGGTAAAGAGAGATTGAGATTAAGGAAGGGAATACTGAGGAAATCAGAACGAGAGAGAGAGAGTTTGAAGGAGATAAGGAAACAGAGAAGAGAACAAATATGGCAAGTTTCAGATCGAGTTTTGATTACCACGTGTGAGAATTGTCAAGGTAATTAGGATTCACCTTAATAAAGGGGCTTCAGCTTAAAATTGCGGATCTAAAATAATTAGTAGCTTCTACTTGCATTGGTTCGTTGACAAGCGTCCTGATGTAGTGGATCAAGGAGGTTCGGAGATTCAAAGTCCTCGGAGTAAGCAAGAGATTCTGCTGGAACGAAAAAGGTTTCGGTGGTGCAAACAAAGTTCTTCAATTGAAGCTGCCGGCAAAGTCTCAGAAAGTGAAAGTCTTGTCCCGAAGAAAAAGGTCGGAGTCGAGTCGGGCAACGATAGAAGAGATTGTGCCGGGAAGGAAAGGTGCACGGGGGCCCCCCCCGACCGCAGAGCGGAGAGGGGGTTGGCCCCTGTGGGGCCAAACCGAGCTGAGCAGAGCAAAAAGCTGAGCAAAAAGCCACGATAGATGGGTGCTTAGGGTTTTTATTGATCCCTTGGTCGCCCCCAGTTTTTCAGAGTGGCCAATCCAATACCTGAAACTTTTGGAGAGAAAAGTTTCTTTGTCTCTGCGCCGTCACTTATTTGCATACTTTATGGTGAAGTCAGGAATGGATAAAGTTTCAATTAAGGTATTGTAGGCTCATATTATGTACTTGGATGACCACATGGCCTACACTATTGCTCCTAAAAGTAAAAGCGGATCATTTTGATAGTAGACACGAAAGAGACAGTATGAGAGGAAAGGAAACTGGGTATAGGCAATTAAAACATATAATCTTATCTTATAAAACATTGTTCTGTTTCATGAAAACACAGAACAACAGGTCATGAGTGGTAATACAACCATAAAAATATAAAGGCAAAAGGGGAATACATATACAGGTGTGTTAGGCATGGGTCAGGTAGGGTTTTACTATTGTTTTATTGAAAGTTGAATAAAGGAACTCTCCTTATGTGTGTGTGTGTGTGTGTGTGGGGGTCAGGATGAGCGTTTCCAGACGCTGTGGGTGTGTGTGTGTGGGTGCGTATGTGTATG
The DNA here is from genome assembly GCF_019097595.1 of Hemibagrus wyckioides. Classification (NCBI taxonomy): domain Eukaryota; kingdom Metazoa; phylum Chordata; class Actinopteri; order Siluriformes; family Bagridae; genus Hemibagrus; species Hemibagrus wyckioides. Next base: position 8,010,118 of record NC_080718.1, on the reverse strand, counting down.
TGTATGTGTATGTGTCTTCAGTTACAACTTTGGTCATCCCCCAGTCAAGGCATTGATTTGGTTGAGATTAGGGAATTCTTGTTGAGTTTTAACGGCAGTAAAACTGCTAGGTGCAGGGTGATTTGCATGTTAAGGTCACAAGTTGATGGGAAGTTCCAGGGGTGTGGTCTGCAGAACTCCAACATTCATGGAGGCAGGATTTCTCCTTTGTCTCCAGTCTCGTTGGGGGGTCATTGGTTATCCAGAGCCATCAGACATTCTGGAACCTGGCTCTCATGAGTTACAGCATGTCGGTTGAGGTATAATGAAATGACTATAAGTAGTGATAGCTCAGTTGTGAGCTGTGTAATAGTTAATTGAGTTTTTGAGAAGGATGCAACGGACCCCATGAGCAAGTGAGCCGACCTGGAGACGCTACACCACGATTATGTAATCGTTCAAAGCTGCAATTACAAAAAAATCTACTTCCATTATTCTGCGTGCTTAAGGGGTGTTTATCGCATTTTACATTGTGAGGGGAGAATAAAGACTTTTAATTGGCCTCATAGTCTAAAGGCGTGTCCTTATCAATGCCCCGATTATCCACATGCGCATGTCTATCTCGTCATGTTTCGCGAACATGTGCGCTGATAAAGAAACATCAGATAGTTTGCAAAGTGTTGCTGAGATGAATAAAAAAAACGGTCAGAAAATACAACGTTATTATTGAGATAAAAGACTAACTTTTAATTTTTATGTTAATCAAATGTTGACACAGTTGATAAAAGTCGGCTAACTAATATATGTTGTGTAAAAAAGGAGGCCCACTGTCTTTGATTCTGAAAACCCCTGACATAAGGACCCTTTTGAATATTATTCCATACCCAAGACATACAAAAGCCTTAAATTAAATAAGCCTAAAGACAGATTTAAATAAAATATAATCTGTTAAAACACTAAGACATTACAGACTGAACATCATGACTTTCTATTATTCAGCTAATGCAGAATTTAAGTTAAAATGCATACATGGCTTAGGTGAACAATGGGTCAGAACAGACTCCATCATTCGGCTGTTCTGTCAATAGAAAAAGGAATTCTCAGCACTATAAACACTCTTATGGTAATTGACCGTCAAGTCTCAGAGATAGTCTCTGATTCCACCCTCAAAGAAATAGGATAGAAAAGTCACCAAAATAAAAAATATTTATATGTTATAAAATATGGCATGCAGTTGCTTCAAACAATGGTATAAAGCTATTCAAAACACCATTTAATGTAATTTAATTGGGATAATCGTAATTAAGAATCACAATTACGATTTCAAGGGAATAATTGACAATTATAAGTTTTGTCATAATCGTGCAGCCCTAGGTGGAATGTATTCCATTTATGGCATTTGGTATTTGTGAGAATGTAACTTTGTCTCCAACTAAATTTCAGCTGGCTCAGCAGTTGATCCTAGGAAGGTGCTCATTGTTGCTGGACATCATAACTGGATAGTAGCTGCCTATGCTCATTTCGTCATTTGCTACAGGTAAAGCTTGTGAAACAAGTTTACTCCAAGGCAAAATGTTTGGACTTCGGACCCTTCTCAATTTCTACAATCTGTTGCCTAGGATAAAGGAATCCTCAGGATGGCAGCAGGTGTTCTCAAGTCCTTACCTAGACTGGGCCATTGAGCGTGTCGCACTAAATGCGAAGGTTGTAGGTGGTCCCCATGGTGACAAAGACAAGATGGTTGCTGTATCATCAGAGAGCAGGATCATCTTGTGGAGTATCCAGGATGGAGGAAGTGGCAATGAGATAGGTAAGGGAAAGGGGGTATAAACAATAAAGGAAGAAATGGTAAAACAGTTTTATCTCAAAATTAATCGAATAACAAAACATTTACTGATTTGACCTGATAAAGTTTATCTGTATCTCTGAAGGTGTGTTCAGTCTTGGTGTGCCTGTTGATTCTCTTTTCTTCATTGGGAGTCAGCTGGTTGCCACCAGTCATACTGGGAAGGTTGGTGTGTGGAATGCAGTGACTCAGCACTGGCAAGTAAGAGCATTTGTTTAAAAAACCTACTCTAATCTAGGGATGCAACAACACAGTTAACCCACAGTTCAATACGTACCGCAGTTTTTTAACCATGGTTTTCAGTTCAGTTTGGATGGCTTGGCAGATTAAAGTTATTTTTTTTCCATTATTCTTTGCTTAGGTGACGGGAACAGTAAGTATGTTAAGAAGTAAAAAAATGGTTTTAGTTGAAATTCTCTTTATTTTTCTTAAATGCAAAAATTAACTTGTACACATTCATAGTGTACTGAAAATAGTGAGATATAAAAATTAGCTGGAAGGAATCAGCTAGGGACTGTTGTTTTTTGGGTTCCTTTGTTACCTGCTCTGCCATCCTGCTTCCACACAGTGATATCTCTGGGTGATGGAGCTGCAGATGTGTGGTCATGTTGGAAGTATTTCCATTTGAGTAGCTAACTCGTGTGTAACAGTGCTTAAACACAGTCATTTTTTTTGTTTAGCATTTTTGTTTCATCGGCATCATAGTCAACAACAAATCCGAAATGTTCCCACACCACAGATCTGAAAGACAGCACTGCTTCCTCGTATTTGTCTCGCTTCACCGCTCTCCAGGGTTAGAGTGAAATCTGACACCAGCATCGCAAGCATGTTTAAGCGCCCCTAACTTTAACGCTCACTGATTGGATATTTACTTGCGGGAAGTCTCAGCACGTAGACATACAGTACAGGCAAACACAAACAGGCGGTTCAGAGAGTAATAAAACGCATGGTTATTATTGTTTTAAGGAAAAACTGAAAAAAAACGTGGTTCGCATACGCGCATTGAACCGTGGAGGTCGTACCGAACGGTTCAGTATTATATTGAGTATTGTGGCATCCCTACTATTCATTCTTTAAAAAAAACAACAAAAAAAAAACGTGGTTTTAGTTTGCTCCAGATGCTTAAGGTAGTAATTAATGCAATAACATGTCATAACACTCTCTAATGAAGCTAAATGGCTTAACTCTCAGGTGAACAATGATGACCAAGCACACCTTTTTCCTTGTACGACTTTCATTTACTCATCACTGAGTCAATGCACAGGTGTGTGTGTGTGTGTGTGTGTGAATTTAATCTGCTTTCTAAATCAAACATGAACCTTCTATATTCTAAGTGCACATAAGTGTGCTTTTAATCATACAAACTTTATGTTAAAACCATTAATCTTTAAGATTGCTGTCTTCTGCTGTTAGCTATGTATACATATTCATGTGTGCATTTATTTATTTATGCATTTATTTATCATAATCTATTAACTTTTCATCCATTTACATTAAAAACTGATATAATAACCTGAATACAGTTAGCCTTTTGAAAACCAGATTACTGAAACATGACACTTAACTTATTATTATATTATAGTAATATTTCATTCTAATAATGTAGGTTTTCTTATGTCAAGGAGCTGTCAGGAGCTAACACACTATCTTTGTTGTGTAGGTGCAGGATGTTGTGCCCATAACCAGCTGTGACACTGCTGGATCCTTTCTCCTTCTTGGATGCAATAATGGCTCTATTTACTACATTGGTAAGTCCAGTGGTGGGCCAGCAAGGCCTTCTCGGTTGGCCTAAACAGCAGTGATCTGAATCACTGACTTTAGTTTTAATATATTTAATATATTTTTAATATATTTAATATATTTTTCCATGAATGTGTTTTAAATTATTCCCAATAGTCTATTCTCTACATTTCATAGCTTTTCTCTCGGTTGTGCTGTTTCCAGTAGTGTATATTTATTATAAGAGGATTTGTCCAATCATATTTCAGCCAGTGGCAGACATCATGTGTTGCCAGGGTGAAAGAAATCTGCCTTAAGGCCTTCAGAATCAATAGTGCAGGCGCCCGTAGCTTAAAATAAGTGGCAATGAAATTGTTACATTAACCAATCAGATTTCAAGTTGGTGTCACTGGGGCCATCTAGAAGGCATATGATTACGTCAGCAGTTTCCCGTCCTTTGATTGGATAATTGGAGTAGTCAGAGGCAGCGAACCGCACAATCTAAATAAAATATACAGCTCCGGAAAAAAATAAGAGACCACTGCCCAGTCAGATTTGAACCCTCTTGAAAACCTCTGGAATGTCATCAAGAGGAAGATGGATGGTCACAAACCATCAAGCAAAGCTGAGCTGTTTGCTTTTTTTGCAAAAAAGAGTGGTATAAAGTTACCCAACAGCAATGTGAAAAACTGGTGGAGAGCATGGAGCCAAAACACATGCAAATCGGGGTTATACTGATACTGGTTTCTTTGTTATTTATATAAGACATAAGAAACTGATTATTTTGCAGTGGTCTCTTATTTTTTTCCAGAGCTGTATATATTTTAACTCACAATGGCTGACAGAGGAGAAGAAATCGATTTGATCACATACATCTTTACAAATGCATTTTCAAGGCGGACTGTAATAAAATTGACTATTCCTTGTGAGGTGTGAAATACTGTAGCCTAATTTCTTTTTTACTTTGCTATTTAACGTTTGATTAGTATCTATTGCTGTGACGTCATAATGATGGTATAGAGGTGGATTAATTCAGGAAGAACACCAGTGAAGGCCTAGGTGTGAAATGCACGGCCCGCCACTGGGTAAGTCGTTGATAGATGTGCAGAGTTAACAGCTACATTGAGGTGATGGAATACCTATATAATGCGTAGAATAGAATTGTATGATGCACATAATATTTATATTGGAGATGTAATGTTGAGATAAAAAAAAAATCAGCATACAGTGGAAACTATAGTGATTGAAGTCTTTCAACGCAAGACCAGGTCTTCGTTTCATTCTTTTAAACTATATAGAAGTGTAAACTAAGGCTAATGCCTTCAGTGGAGATTAATTACTTACGGAATATACAAAATAATTTCTGTGTTTGAAGGTTTTAATTCATAAAACCTGATATTATCACTGTGCCCTTAATATTGTTTACTGTAATAAGAACACTCAGAAAAAGTGATTTATAAACCTCTACCTACTTTTCAGGTGTGCATGGAAGAATAATTACATAAAAACAGAAACAGCATGGGCCATGTAGTTTAATTATGAAACATGCTTTTATATGAAAAGAGGAACTAGGTAAATTGTCAACAATCAAGACGACAAACGTAGAATTTATGCTGATATTACATAAATTAAACTGTAAGAACAAAAGGGAAATTCTCTTTTTTTTCCCCTCAAGACATGCAGAAGTTCCCACTGAGAATGAAGGACAATGACCTCCTAGTCACTGAGCTGTACCATGACCCCTCAAACGATGCCATTACAGCCCTTAGTGTCTACTTAACACCTAAAACCAGTAGGTGACTTGTTTTTATTCTCAGATTAACCCAGCCCTTTTAATCAACTAATGTTGACACACAAAGGCCTATTTCTAGACCTTTTAAACAATTAGTTAATATTTATATGTTGAATATTAAGCTGGAGCTAAGTGAAGTGATTTTTTTTCCCTAGGTGTGAGTGGAAACTGGATTGAGATTGCGTATGGCACTAGTTCAGGTGCTGTGCGTGTGATAGTGCAGCATCCAGAGACTGTTGGATCGGGCCCTCAACTATTTCAGACGTTCACAGTCCACCGCAGCCCTGTCACTAAGATCATGCTGTCTGAGAAACACCTTGTGTCAGGTGACTTTGCTCTGCTGAATTATGTATGTACTAGAAGATTTGTCTCTTTGAAACTTGGGTGCCTCTAGATATGTGTGAATGGAACTGCTTTAATAAAATGAGGTGGGAATTTCCTTATTTAAGGCTACCAGAAGATTATGAATAGGAAAAAGAACTGATTCTATGATTTGTGTTATAGTGTGTGCTGACAATAACCATGTGAGGACGTGGACAGTGACTCGCTTTAGAGGCATGATCTCCACTCAGCCTGGATCCACACCACTGGCTTCCTTCAAGATCATCTCGCTGGAGGAAACAGAAAGCCACAGCAGCTACTCCTCTGGCAATGACATAGGTGAATGGCAGGAGGAAATGTCCATCCTTAAAGGACCTTGTTTTCATAAAAAACAGATTGCACACCGAGACTTAGCCTTGGCATGTTAGTACAAATGGTACCCTCCTTCATTATTTCCATACAGGCCCATTTGGAGAAAGAGATGATCAACAAGTGTTCATTCAGAAAGTCATTCCTATCACCAACAAACTCTTTGTGCGTCTCTCCTCCACTGGAAAGAGGTACGTGCAGACTAAAAACTACATGTGCATATGGAATGTAAATAAGGACCTAATGTCCAGGAGCTCCTTTCCAAATACCTGGAACTAATTTAACATTTGCACTGAAATCACTGCTCAGTTTTATGAATTACATACATTCATACGTCATTCAGTGAGCTCAAAGGTTTTAAGCAGCATTGATAAATGAGGGCTGAGGTAACTACATGGTCACTTATTCATCTAATAATTCATTTATTCAACCAAAGGATCTGTGAGGTGCAGGCAGTGGATGGTACCACCATCACATGTTTCACTGTGCGCGAGTGTGAAGGCTCCAGTCGTATGGGTTCCCGGCCACGTCGTTACCTCTTCACCGGCCATGCAAACGGCAGCATCCAGATGTGGGATCTAACCACGGCCATGGACACGGCAAACAAGAATGATGGCAAAAGCAAACGTGATGCTGGTGTGGAACAAATAAGATAATACTTCATTATAGTTGCTGTACTTAGTAATTTAATTTACTGTAAAGGAAACTATGTTTTGCTTTTTTTTCCTTAAGAAGTAGGAGGGCCCACAGAGGAGGAGCTTCTGAAGTTGCTTGATCAATGTGATCTGAGTACATCACGCTGTGCCACACCGAACATTAGTCCGGCCCCTTCAGTACTGCACCACAGCCGACTCCGAGAGTCCTGCTCCAGGTCAGACTTGCTGCATCAGTGCCACACTGTAAACCAGCTCTGCTCTTTAGTCAGATATATCAAGACCTATTTCAATACTCTTCAGTCAATTGAGACTGTTAAAATCACCTGTAACTATATATATAATAGTGTAGACACAGTAGACTGTTTGAAATATTGTGCAGTATACTGTTCTAATAGACTAGCAGAATAATATGGTGTTATATTGAATGCAGCTTTTCACTAGAGTGGATGTTGATTCATATGTCTGCCTCGAACACAGTTGCCTGGGGAGCACTTAAGTCTAGAATTAATCCTCAGGTCTGAATACCCATATGCACTTGAGCTACAATGTTATATTGCTATTAATGACATATTAAATTAAGATAATACACCTGACTTGTCATGTAAAATGTGAAACAGTCATTTTGTTAATGAAATGTATTGTCAGTAATTGTGGAGAACAGTAATTGTTCCATAAGATAACATTCTTTTCTTCAGTCTCCAGCTGCAGGCCCAAGAACTCCTGGCAGAGACTGCCACATATGGCGCTGTACGTCCATACAGAGAGAGCCCACTGCTGGCACGTGCCCGTCGCACAGAGAGCTTTAGCAGCTATCCAGATTTCCACACCCTCAACCTGGCCAAAGTCCTGAGGGAGCATGGTGGGCACTGCAGCGGCACAGACGATGACAGCAACGGTGACGCTGGAGACAAGAGGAGCTCAGAGTCCCCAACGAGCACCACTGACAGCCTTAGAGACCCTCGCCGCAGGGCGCATTCCTCTGATGAAGGCACCTTAGAGTGTAAAGCAGAGGGTAGGAGGAGAGGAGTGCTTGATGGGAACTTCCTTAGCCGAAAGAAGGCACCTCCAGTCCCTCAGTTGAGCTCTGTGTCTGTGGGGGGTGAAGCAGGAGGCAGTGACTCCTCCAGCACTGCCTCGCCCTCTCCAACAAAATCGTCCACTTCTCCACGACACCGCAGGGGTCTAGACATGAGTGAGTGACACATTGTACACTGAAACAGTGAATATGTACTAACCAATACATGTACATACTGAAGCAGTATTTCCATATCCATAAATATATGCCTGAAGGAGTAGCTCTGGTGAGAAAAGCATAGAGGTGTATAAAGCAGCAAGTTACCAAATGAATATTTAATATATACTACAAACTTAGAGATTATTATTAGAGAGATTATATTAACTGACACTAAAGTGCTTTAGAATTGACTGTCAAGGTGAAATGCTACAGGTTAAAGGCAAAAAGTAATGTCACTACAGTGAACTAACTCAACTTCCATTGTGTTCAGATCTTTACTGTAAAGCAGTTGCACTTTATTTTGCTCTTTTCACATTTAATGAAGGGAATAATTTCAAACTTTTGCAGGTGCCTTTTTCATTTGAAATGTTCTATTGTGAGCTTATTACTTAATTTTTTCTTTCTGGTCATTTTTGTGGGTGGATAGTTCACAAAGAGGGATTGTGTTCAGTGAAACAGGTTAACTTCATTCCAAACCCTGTTATACAATGCTATTAGATAATGCAAGCATAAAGCAATTTAATTCAGTTTAAGTCAGAAAACAAGGATTATGCAGAAATATTGCAGTGTTCACTAATGTTCATTTTGCACTGCTAATAGGCTGCTAGTAGGCTGCCAGTGTGGGGTGCAAAGGGGTATAAAGGGTTCGATCTATTATTATATGCTTCATAATATATGCTTGATATTAATTCTGCTACAGCGTACTCATGAAGTGTTTTTTTTTTTTTTAAACCCTGGATAGTGGATAAAAACATTTCCCCTGCCAGTTTTACAGAGGGTCTAAAGCATCTCTCTTATGCAACTGGTACTCATTAAATCGGAATCTGATGAAGTATATGTATGAATAGGCAACTTGTTAACACTATACGGCTAAGTTGCTTATATATACATATATATATATATATATATATATATATATATATATATATATATATATATATATATATATATATATATATATATATATATATATATATATATATATATATATATATATATATATATATATATATATATATATATATATATGTATGTATGTATATGTATGTAGCTGTACTACATTAAGTGCAAATACATTAATTAAGTTTATATATATGTATATATATATATATATATATATATATATATATATATATATATATATACACATACATATATATATATATATATATATATATATATATATACGTACGTATGTATGTATGTATGTATGTGTATATATATATATATATACATACATATATATAAACTTAATTAATGTATTTGCACTTAATGTAGTACAGCTGTATATGATAATGTATGCAGTATCTCAATATCATTGTTTAACACATCAATCAGCCATAACATTAAAACCAGCTGAAGTGAATAACGATGATTCCTGTTACAGTGACACCTGTCAGGGGATGGGGTTTATTAGACAGCAAGTGAATAGTCAGTTCTTGACATTGTGTTGGATTCTGGACAAATGTGCAAAATCTGATGGATTTTGACAAGGCTAAGAATTGTGACAGCTATACGACTGGGTCAGAGCATCTCCAAAACAGCAGCTCTCTTAGAATGTTTCCAGTATGCAGTGGTTAGTGCCTACTAAAAGTGCTTCAGGAAGGACAACCAGTTGACAAGGGAAAATGGGTCACTCGTGTGAGAGGGAGCAGATCATCTGACTGTCCCACAGAAGTTGTACCACAGTTACTGTAACACAAATTGCTGAATAATTTTTTTCTATGATGGAAATGCATCAAAAGCCACAAACCGGTCAAAGAGCCCATGCTGAACCCTGTCCACCACTGAAAGCGCTTACAATGGGTGCATGAGCATCAGAACTAGACCATGGAGCAATGGAAGAATGTGGCCTGGTCTAATGGAGAGCTGGATGCGTCACTTACCTGGGGAAGATGGCAAGCTGGCAGAGGCAGTATGATGCTCTGTCAAAAGAAACATCCACATGAATGCCAGGAGCCAAGGTTTCTCAGCAGAACATTGTCCAATTACCACCTATACATGGTTGCGGACCAAGTACACCCCTTCATTGCAACTTCAGGTTTCCCTAGCAGCTTTTCTGCTAAAGGTCTCTGCAGCGGTCTTGTGGAGTCCGTGCCTTGATGAGTTCCTTCCGTAATTGGCAGGTGGTTTTAATGGTATGGCTGATCAGTGTGAAATACAGTATTTAGTAACCACTGTTAAGCTAAGAAAGAAAGAAGGCGCTGTCACTTTCTGCTTAGGCATTACCCAGCTATGTTTACAGCTTTAACTCTTAGAGTGAAATGTACAGGATACAGCTATTGACGTGGCATATGATAAATACTTTTAATCATAAGCCATTATGTATAGGTATTTTACATATTTGTATTTGAAATATAAAGAAGGTTTATTAAAGTTATTTAATGCCCACTGGACCTATTTCAATGAAAGAATTGTTGGAATATATGCATAAGACATCTAAGCTAGATTATGTGTTTTAAATGAATTAGTTCTTTACAGGCAGACAGCACGCGGTTAATGTTTTTATTGCTACATGAATCAGATGGATTAATCAGATTTTGTTTGATTCTTGTTTTCTTTTTAAAAAATACATTTAAACTTGTTTACTATTTTGCCCAAACACTAAGCTCACTTTTAACTTTGCTATCGTTATCTTTACATGGCAGCAGCTGCAAACATTAAGTGGACAAAACAGGCCTGACTAAAGAATGAGTGACGACAGATTAACTGATTGAGTGAAATCTCTGTATGTGTAACTTGCAATATACATCATGACCATGTACTAACCTTCTGTACTTACTGAGAAATTATATAGCCATTTGTCACAATTTAATTTGACTTATTCTATTGAAGTATAAAAGCTTATGGTTGCTATAACGAAGGCTGTTCAAAGCTATTGATGTATCAGACTTACATTCTGCACCTCAGTGAATGCTGCATTCATTAAACGAGCGAGGCATGCCTGTGTAAAACAGGAAATGTATCTGAAGTCAAAGGAATTCAAGTAAAGTATAATAATTAAGGTACAAGGCTGACTTGAAATCGGTACATACCTTTGTACTTTCACTGACAATAAAGAAATAACAAAAAATAAACATGCATTCAGAGTCATGATTTTAATACAGCAAAATTATCAACACAACTAGCATGCAAATGCTTCCTTCTAATACATGACTACCTGATATATATATATAAAAAAAAAAGTTTATAAATGAACCTGAAAGGATATTAAAGTACATTCTTATTTGTACCAAAAAATATAAATTACTCAATAAATAATACTGTTGATCTCTTTACAAAGACAAAAGAGCAAACAAAAGTATTTGATAACTAGAGCGCCGAACAGGATGTTACATTAGGATGATTATACTGCTATAATATATAGGTTTAAAACAACCCCTATGACGACACATGCGTCTAAAATTCGTGTGGAACATTACAAAGACAACAGGCTTTAACATGACACATTAAAATACTTATTGTTTGGTTGGCATTGTCACAATTATTTCTGCTATATTGCGTTATCTAGTAGGCACAGAGTCACACTTGCTAGATTTCCATTAGTAGCATCCTGTAAATACATGTAGACATTATCAGAAAAGACTTCTGCCAGACAAAATTTCTGTTGCAGTAATGATGGTTTGTTGTAATCCTGACTAGCGAAATGTTTTATAATAACTGCATGTCTATAGCTGTCTCGGAGATGAATATTGAATGCCTCTGTCTCTGAGATTAATCAGGGTTCATAAAGCATTGGCATTTAGGGAAGAAGAGGAAAAAAAGCAAAGAGGCCATGTATGATATGTTGCATCTAAACATGTGGGGGTGCTGTGTAAGTGTTATTTTTACCACTGTATGTTTTTTTTCTCTAAAACATTTTCTTAAATAGTTAATTTCTTGCAGTGTTATGAGAACATTTAAGAGAATATTCTAGTAAGAATAAAAATCCTTCCTCTAGCTGTTTACAGTTTATTGTAATAATTGAATCACATTAAATAACTGAATAAAAATGAAATTATTTCCCATTCTCTTGAATTCTGGAGTCATCTGATAACATTTATATTACTCTTGGGTGTCCAGGTAAGAAATACATTATGAAATGAAAGATAGAGGGAAGGCCCTGCTGGAGGAGATGTGTGTGTATTTTATGAGTCTCACCGGTGGATTTATCGGGTCTGTCAGCAGTTTTGTATTTAATAAAAAGCATAAAGTACAGGAATCGCTGGATGTGTTTCTTTTAGATGTACAGTTTCTGTACTGTACTAAAGTTATCCTTTTACGTGAATGGAAACACATTTAACAAATAATACAAGTCAATGTTTCCTCATTAGGAAGCAAGAATGGAAGCAATAAGTCTAAGATGCACACAGTTACTTTTAGAGAGGTAGTTGCCATAAACACAGGTCTAATGCATCTCTAATTTTTATAGGGCCAGTGTAAGGAACGATTATTACAATTCCATGAACTTGCAACAGACTTTAATGGTTAAGCTAAGTCTATAGTGGAGAGGCCAAACTCAACATGGTAAAGGTTCAGTCGGTTAAACACCAGCAGAAGAAATCAACTTTTTCTGAAAATAAGGTCAAATAGTTATAAGGTCAAATAAGGTCCATACTTCACCAAGCCTGCCTTGCGTTTAAAGCTATTAAAGTGTTGTTACGGTAAATCAGTTGAAAGTGAATTTGGGCTTTGAGGCTGTTTGTGTAGGAATGACGGTGAGAGAAAGAAAGCTCTACAGGTGTGTGTCTGTAAACACTGCATGCTCTTTCTTCACCGAGCTGAAGCCCTTAAGAGAGTCTGCAAAGTCCTCGTCTCCAACATACTGCAAAAAATGAAGACAAGTGTTTCACAGTGTTACAGTAACTGAAATAAACAGTCATTTACATACACACATTAATGCATGAACATGTCTCACCATGCCATTGTCGGTGCTTTGCAGCTCAGTGCCCCATGTCAAACCTGGCAGAGATTTCTTATCCTGTATATCAATCAGCTGACTAACGCTGCGGTGCAGGGAATTCTGGGAGTAGGCATGACTGAGCCGGCTCTGACTCGGAACACGCAGCATGGACAAGCTACTCTGGTAGCCACGATTGTTGACACTGAGCTTTGTATCAGTCAGACCCTGGAAAATACACATGAAATCCAGTGTCACAAATTTCTTTCAGCTTCTCTGAGGCACAGCACAACTTAACAACTTCATCACGTTATAACCATGCAAAAGTAAACAGATTAGTCGGCAACTTAAAGAGACAAGGGTTTAAAAGAGATAGGGTTTTTAACTGTAGATCAAAGCAGCACAACATGGTTTTGTCCAACTGTGGGGAAAGGTGCTGTTTTTTTCCTACAGTGTTTAACAAGCCATTGTTCTATAAATAGCCAGGAATCTGGCTTCTGACTATCATTTTTGTGTTTCAATAAACCATATGTGCTGCTTAATTTGAAATCAAGGGGAGTTCTTCAATCAAGCCAATACCACACATAACAGAAAAACAGTTTAAGGGCCAAAGTTTGCTTCTGTCTTGGTTTTTGGCAGGAAAAATCTGAAGCTGATGAAGCTGAATGCAGAATAGCTGTCATTGCTCCTGCACAGGTATATGAACACTGTCTGTATAAAGCTTTAAATTGTTTGAATGGCTTTACATACTGTAACATTACGACAAAAGGACTTCAAGCACCCTCATAAATCATTATAAGCTGATGTCTGTGTGTTTATAATGTGAGTTGGCCTTGGAATCTTTTAGCTAACAGTACTGACATGCTAATACCAGAGCTTAGAGCTCATAGAACTAAAATTATTAAAGGTTAGTGAAAGCATAAACAGCCTCATAAATATTTATGAACTGAATTTTGGGTAATAACTTGAATACTGATTGGTCTATCTATGCTAATATCAGAGTTAATTGCGCTAGGAAGCATGCTAGCTGAATCAGTTCTGGGGTGGGGCTTTGTGTACCTGGGAAAGAATGCAGGTGTGGCTGAAGAGGTAAATGAATATGGTGAATAGCCTTTTCAATGGTTTTGAAAAGAAAAAAAACTTTAATTTAAAAGATTCTGTAAGTAATGATGAAATCAATGGGATCAGAAAAATGACCATCGCATGATTTAAAACTCTGACAGTTCTGGTAATATGGGTGATCACTGAATCTTGTGAAATATGGAATGTCCTGCTTATGCAGCAAACTTTTGTCCTCAAACTGCATTGCATTGTAACTGGATGAAAAAAAGATTTGATAATAAAGCCACACTGAATTACAGGCTGAAAAAAACCAAAACAACCAAACACACATTCTGCTTTCCACAAGGCATATGCTGTACCTCAGTGTGCATGGTAAAGCCCTTTAAGGTTACACTGCTGGATGAGTCCGGCACATTGTCAAACTGTGAGGAGAGAGTGAGCTGTGAGCAGAGAGAGAGCTGTGAGCAGAGAGAGAGAGAGAGAGAGAGAGAGAGAGAGAGAGAGAGAGGGGGGGGGGGGGGGGGCATGGAGAATAAGTGCTTACCATTCCTCCATCAGACTGAAGCAGAGCAGTGGAGGCATGGTTAGAGCAGAGATCAGAGCAGGGCCCCTGCAGTGCCATAACAGCAGGAGGAAAACAGAAAGGCATTCAGAGATCTTAATGAGTATTAAAGTTTACAGAAAGGGGAAAAGAGCTAGCAGTTAAGTAGATTTTCAGTCAAATATCTACAGCATTAGCAAGAGAAAATAAGTGAACTCTACCACCCTCTTGTGGTTTTTCGATGTAGGTATGTCAGCAAAAGATTGAAAAGAGTGGAAGGCAGCTGGCACACACAGTACATTCACCAGCCACTTTAACAGGAAAATCTGCCTCAGAGCTCATTCATCATCACCCCTTTAAACAATCAGACCATGCAATGTTTCCTGTTCTCGGCTAACAAGACTGAAATCTCGTATGGATTTCTGTAGCCCATCCACTTTAAGGGTTTGATGGTTTGTGCATGCTGAGATGTTTTTCTCTTTACCATTATGGTAAAAAACTGGTTTTCTTGCCAAACCAGTCTGGAATTCTCTTTCTTTTCTTATTGGCCAAATGATTTGGCTGATGCTTTAAGGCGCAGGGGTAAAGGTGTTCCTATTAAAATGGCCAGCAAGTACACAGGGTTCATGATTCAATATGTGCTTATAATATTAGCATTATTAAATGTGCAAATATTAAGTGTGCAAATTCATTTTTAATTGATCTGATGTATCTGGGAGTGCTCTCCTCATAATGTATAGCTGAACCTGTGTTAGGGGTCATTTAAGTCCATTTTCACAAAAAAAACATTTCCCAATTTTCACAGTGATTTCTTAGCTGCCTACAGACCACTGCTGATAATATTTTTGCTCTGGTGTGAGATAACACTAGTTTTGCTGAGCAACTACCCCCTTGTTTTTATTTTCTTAGAGTAAGATTTTTCAGATGCAGTTTTTGGCTCTTTTACTTTTTCCTCTCTGCCAGGCGTTATAATTTTACATTCATTTTTTCATTTATTTATTTATTTTTACATTATTCTAACACTGTAAACTGTTTTTTTAAAAATAATGCACAAATTTCAATATTTATACCCATTGCTAGATGAAATACTCAATGAGAGATAAGTGAAAGTTGTCCACATACCTATTGTCACTAGGCTGCACTGCAAAGCTTATAAAATATAGGTTCATTTATATGTATACACGGAATTTAAGGGTGTGTGTAATACTGAATGCTACAAATAAACACAGATTAAGTGGTGTGTGTATGTATGTCTGTGCTCTGACCAGGTATGAGTCACTGGGTGGGTATTTGGAGCTTCTCCTCTGTACTGGCTGAAGCGGTGCCCTCTCTCTAATGAAAGAAGGCTTCCTGAGGGCTCGGCGCAGCACCAGACCCAACAACACAGCCACGAGTAGCAAAGCCACAAAGGCCATGAGTATGATGAACCACAGCTCTGTGTAGAACCTGTATCCTGATGCGTACAAGCCTGTCTTACCACCTGAAGTGGGCTCTGTAGTATCTGTTCAGTGGGGGACATTCAAGCAAATTCAAGCAAAATATAGTAAAAATTGATATATACAAGTGCATCACAGTGGATAAGTAAATGTCTATTCAGGTAGGACCATAAAAGAGCTTAAATGACTTTACATTCTAATTTCTAATGAATTAGTTTCTAATTGAATATAGTACTATAGAACTAAATAAATATAATAAATGATAATTCCCAACTGTTTTCACTAAGGTCAACAATAAATAATTCGATTTTAATGTAGCTAATACAGAATATAACAGTTGGGGAAACTATTAATCCATGGTGTAGCTAGACAGCCACCTCAAATACCCCCACCCACAAAAACACATTTTACTCAGTTATTCTCTATTACACCTATTCAGATTCATAGTGTAAAAAACATTCATAATAGTGCATGTTGCACAGGTAGTAAGAAGAAAGAAATCTCATATCACATATCTTGGCCCTGTGCTGAATATTTTTAAACATTTATTTAATTAAATATTCAATTAAAATGCATTTATTTAAATATAATGATTTTTGAACATTTTTCAAAAATGGAAAAGGGGCATACAGTCTAAAGTGTGAAGTTTTCCAGGTCCTGTGCTACACTTGTGAATTTTCTAGTTATATTCAGAGCAAAGCCAAGACGATAAAACTAAATGAAGAAAAAGAAGCATGAAGCTTAAAACCTGAAACCTAAAACAAATTTATTGCATGAACAACAAAACAACAGTAATGCAGTAAATGCAGTAACATTCAATATCTCATTCATACTGTTCATCTTTTTCAACTTAGTTCTTCAGAAAACCCAAAAGTTTGTATGTAACAGATTGGAGATGGAGCATTCCCATGCACTAAAAGAACAGAAGGACACAGAATCTGCATAACCCTACCTAAACCAGTAGCAGTGTTGTACTTCATTACAGGGGAACTTGCACTGCCACTGTCTGTTGTACAGGTTACCTGAAAAGCAAATGCTAGAAAAAAAGGTTGGTGTGGGGGTTAGAGAAAGAGAGAGAGAGAGAGAGAGAGAAATAAAATGTCAATTGAGGTATTTAACGTATTTTAATAATGTAATTGAATTGACCAGCACCTCTGCATCAAAATGTTAATTCGCATCTTAAGTACACATTTTGATCAGCTAAAATCCTGAAACTGACATTTTACTATGCATAAATGTATACTATGTTATAATCAGATAATCTTTGTGCTAGTGGCAGTAATGTGCCTAAATGTCAACTTGCCAACTGCAGGAAACATATAAGAATAAGAAGAATCCCTGGGAAACTGCATAGATTAAAATGACTTACATCCAATCTCTGTTAACCTGAAAACCATTGTTGCTGTGATAATTTGTTCAGTCTGTTACTGTCTGTCACATAATGCTACTCAGCTCTCACTAGTTTTGTTAGTATTGCACTGTTCAGAGACATAGCACTGTTTCTGAGAATGGGCACAACTTACATGATAAACAGCCTGCAAGATAATATGGCTGCCATCTTGTGTATACGTTCAAATAGCCAAAGTCAAATGTAAACCCAGAGCACTCTTTGCCACTGCTGCTAAAGGCAACTTAACAGGGACATAGAGCTAGATACAAGTGAATTAATACTTTTATCTGAGGTCCGGGGAATGTAGATAAAGCTGTGGAAGCCACTGTAAATACGAAGATTGCTTTCAGTCAGGATATATTCCCGTAGAGGTCCATTCAGAAAGAAAGACCCACTCCAGTCCACGAAAACCATGGTCAGGTTGCTCTGCACTACAATTGGCTCCTTATACTGTGGGGCTAAAACACAACAGGCACAAACAATATTATCAATAGGTTTAAGCCAAGTTGTCATAAATTTGTAATCTGAAGACGACGTAGACAGTAAATGGGGGGGGGATTTGGGGGAGAGAGAGAGAGAGAAGAGAGAGAGAGAGAGAGAGAGAGAGAGAGAGAGAGAGAGAGAGAGAGAGAGAGAGAGAGAGAGAGAGAGAGAGAGAGAATACCTTCTTTAAGTGTAGTGATGGAAATCCAGCCAGATGCTGTGCTCCCCATGTTGTTATAAGACACTACACAGACCTCATATGTGGTGTAGGGATGAAGTGCAGTGATGTTGAGACTCAGACCCTTCCCAAAGAACCTGGTCTCCACTGGCCCTACAGAACAAGGCACTGGCACTGGTTGAAGAGGTTGGGGACAAGCTGTCCGCACTAGCAGCTCACAGCTACAACAAAAAGACAAAAATGTAACATTTACATCTACTAAATACGCATTAGTGAATGTTTTGTAATGCTTGAAGCACCTCTCAATAATCCCATTGGGCTGCAGGGGCTCATCCCACTCGAATAGAGCTGATTGGGAGGTGAGAGTAATGAGTCGAGGTGGAGGTTGCTGGGATGGAACAGAGGCCTGAGTGTGGAGCTCACTCACAGGGCCACGACTGCAACACAAGAAGCAGGTACAAGCCTCCACCCTGACGGAGTAGGTGGTGAAGGGCATAAGGCCGTGCAACGTCTGCTGTTGTGATGTCCCCTCTGACAACTACATACAGTAAGAAAGAAGAGTTTTATTGGCTAATGGAATGGACAGATGGATGGGTGGATAAATGGAAAAAAAAAGAATGAATATTTTGTGGGCTGGTCTGAATGGATGAATGGATGGGGTGGTGGGGGTGGTGGTTGTTTCTATGGTGGAAGAGTTGGTTGGATGGTTAAGTGTCTGGATCTATGTATGCATGTATGTATGCATGTATGTACAGATGACTGTTTGTATGTATGTACACTACCGCTCAAAAGTTTGGGGTCACTCAAAAATTGTATTGTTTTCCAAAGAACCACACACAAAATTAGTCTGAATTGAAAATATAGCAAAAGAACAAGACTCAATGCTCACAATGCACAATGCTCACATGTCAGAATTAGAAATAATGATTTTGATGTAAATGATAAATGGTTTCTTCATACTTTGCCTTCATCAAAAAAACACCTTACAATTAGCAATCAATTTATTCAATTTTTCAAGATAATTTGATGAGATTTCACCCCATGCTTTCTGAAGCATATCCCACAAGATGCATTGGCTGATGGAGTCTTCCTTCATAGTGTGACGGCGCTGCGCACACCGCCGCACGCATGCAGAAAAGAGTCGCTCCTCGCCCCCTCCCTCTCCCTGGAAAACACAAGCTGCAGGGATGCAGCACCCTGGACAGTGGCGCCCGCATAGACGGAAGCGGATCAGCACCATGGCTAGCGCCACTAAATTGGAGTGCAGGGCGGAGCAGGAGAAAGCGCGCCAAAACGCTCTGGGCCAATCAGAAGTGCCGCTAAACTATCCACCCTCCAGCTGAGCAACACAACAGAGAGGCTGGCCTCGCCAGCCCCAAAAGGTAGGGGGAAGCCCCCCTGCTGGACTAATAGGGGTGCTTTGCAGGCAGCTCGGCCTAAAGCAAGGCCTTCGTGGAACTAATGAAGCTCAGCCCCTCCCGGATCTGCACCCGCCGTCCCCAGCCATTTTCAGCCTTCTCCAGGACGCTGCCGTTAGCCCTCCCTGGCCTAGGTGCCTTTTCAGGGAAGAATCTCCTTAGTTGGTTATCCTTTTTGTCTTTTTTTTTCCCCCTCTGCTCTCCTGCTAACCTGAGTTCGTGTCTTCCCTACTTTCAGTTCGTAATAATTAAAAGCTGGTGTTGACGTGCTCCCGGGCTCTGTGTGTTGTTCTCTGTCCCCGCTCAGTGCGCTACACTGGTGGAGAATGCGGGCAGGTGACGCAGAGCAGGCCCCTGCGGTCAGCCTGGAGCACATTCTAAAGCACCTGCTAGAGACAAGTTTTTGATGATGGATTATGCCACCAGATACCCCGAGGCAGTGCCACTTCGAAAAGCCACCTCCCGCAACATCGCCAGAGAGCTCCTCGCGCTCTTTAGTCGGGTGGGAATCCCCAAGGACATCCTCACTGATCAAGGTACGCCTTTCACCTCAAGACTAATGGCAGATCTGTGTCGGCTCTTACAGGTCAAACACCTGAGAACGTCCGTGTACCACCCACAGACTGACGGGCTGGTGGAACGGTTCAATCAGACCCTCAAGAAGATGCTCCGCTGGGTGGTAGATGAGGAGGGGAGGAACTGGGACCTCCTCCTCCCCTACGTCCTCTTTGCTGTTCAAGAAACGCCCCAGGCCTCAACAGGCTTCACCCCCTTCGAACTCCTGTTTGGTCGGCGACCGCGAGGACTGTTAGATGTGGCCCAGGAAGCCTGGGAAGGACAGCACTCACCATTCCGCTCTGTGATCGACTATGTCCAAGACATGCAGGCGAGAATAGACCGAGTGGGTCCTATCGTACGAGAGCATATGGAGGCAGCCCAAAGAGACCAGCAGCGAGCCTATAACCGACCAGCCCAACCCCGGGAGTTTCAGCCCGGGGACTAAGTAATGCTCCTAGTCCCCAATACCGCCTGCAAGTTCCTAGCCAAGTGGCAGGGGCCCTACACAGTCCTCGAACGCGTGGGACCTGTAAACTACCGCCTCCAACAGCCAGGTAAGCGCGCAGACACACAGCTATACCACATCAATATCCTAAAAAGGTGGTTGCCGGCCCAGCCGGCTGTGTCTGCGTTTGCTTCTGCTGCCACAGATCCCCAAGAGCGCACCTTAGTCAGGAGGGGAGAGGAGCTCTCGCCAGCCCAACAGCAAGATCTCACCGAGTTCATCGACCAGTTCTCAGATGTGTTCTCGGCCACTCCAGGGCTCACGCAGTTGGTGCAACATGCGATAAAAACCCCTCCTGGAGCGGTGGTCCGCCAATGGCCGTACAGGGTCCCTGAAGCCCGACGTCAGGCTATAGAAAAAGAAGTGGAGCAAATGCTAAGAGATGGGGTCATTGAAGAGTCCACCAGCCCATGGTCCAGCCCCATTGTAGTGGTGCCCAAGCCGGATGGGTCCCTCCGCCTTTGTAATGATTTCCGGAGGCTCAACCAAATCTCAGAATTCGATTCCTACCCCCTTCCCCGGGTGGATGACCTCGTGGAGAGACTGGGAAAAGCCCGGTTCATTTCCACCCTGGACCTCACCAAAGGCTACTGCCAGGTGGCCCTAACCCCAGACGCTAAACCCAAAACCGCCTTCACCACCTCTGGAGGCCATTGGCAGTATAGAGTCCTGCCCTTCGGCCTTCACGGGGCCCCAGCTACCTTCCAACGTCTCATGGACGTCGTTCTCCGGCCCTATAAAGCCTTCGCTTCCGCCTACCTAGACGACGTCCTTATCCACTCCTCCACCTGGTCAGACCACCTCTTCCACCTGAAGGAGGTATTGAGCGGCCTCCGGAAAGCAGAACTGACGCCCAACCCCCGTAAGTGCCACCTGGGGCTGACCGAGGCACAGTACCTCGGCTACTGCATTGGACGGGGGCTGCTACGACCCCAGGAAAAGAAGGTCGAGGCCATCAGGAAGTACCCCCGGCCCACCACCAAAAAACAGGTACGAGCCTTTCTGGGGTTGGCGGGGTATTATAGACGATTTGTCCCTAACTTCTCCTCTGTAGCCTCCCCTCTCTCAGATCGCACAAAAAAGGGCCAACCAGACCGAGTGCGCTGGACGGAGGAAACTGAGCGAGCCTTCCAACAGCTGAAAACAGCGCTCACCAGCCACCCAGTGCTCCGAAATCCTGACTTCAGCGTCCCCTTCACCCTTTATACTGATGCCTCCGAGACAGGTCTCGGGGCGGTTCTGTCCCAGGTATTTGAAGGGGAAGAGCATCCGGTCCTCTACACTTCAAGGAAGCTAACCCCCGCTGAGAGAAACTACGCTGCAGTGGAGCAAGAAGCCCTGGCAATCAAATGGGCCGTGGAGGAACTACGCTACTACCTGGCAGGGCGGCACTTCACGCTGGTCACGGACCACGCGCCTCTGCAATGGATGGCCAAAGCCAAGGACACTAACGCACGGGTAACTAGGTGGTTCCTCTCTTTGCAGGACTTCTCGTTCCAGGTCCAGCACAGAGCCAACATGGGAATGCGGATGGTCTCTCTCGCGCCCACTCCCTCTGGGCCCAAAGAAAGAGAGAAAAAAGAGAAAGCGCGCCAAAACGCTCTGGGCCAATCAGAAGTGCCGCTAAACTATCCACCCTCCAGCTGAGCAACACAACAGAGAGGCTGGCCTTGCCAGCCCCAAAAGGTAGGGGGAAGCTCTCCTGCTGGACTAATAGGGATGGTGTGTTTTGCTTTGCAGGCAGCTCAGACTAAAGCAAGGCCTTCGTGGAACTACTGAAGCTCAGCCCCTCCCTGATCTGCACCTGCCATTCCCAGCCATTTTCAGCCTTCTCCAGGATGCTGCCATTAGCCCTCCCTGGCCTAGGCGCCCTTTCAGGGAAGAATCTCCTTAGTTGGTTATCCTTTTTTTCTTTTTGTCTTTTTTTTTTTCCCCCTCTGCTCTCCTGCTAACCTGAGTTCCTGTCTTCCCTACTTTCAGTTCGGAATAATTAAAAGCTGGTGTTGATGTGCTCCCGGGCTCTGTGTGTTCTCTGTCCCCGCTCAGTGCGCTACAATAGCTAAAATCAAGCTGAAATATGTAAGTGATCCCAAACCTTTGAACTGTAGTGTGTATATATATATATATATATATATATATATATATATATATATATACACATATATATATATATATATATATATATATATATATATATATATATATACACTACTCACAAAAAGTGAAGGATATTCGGTTTTCAGGTGAAAATTCAGGATGCACCTAAAATGCACTATAACCTTTACAGGTGAACTTAATTTGACCTTCTCTACACTTTTGAATGCACATGTCCAACTGTTCAGTGTTTCAGTACTTTTTTCATAACTTGCTGTTCTCTAACAAGGTGCTTAACGGCAAAATTCACAACTGGTGTTGGATCCATAAATCAACCAATACATTTTCTGGTTCAATTAGAATTGGTATTTAAACAGTCCTCTTCATCATGCTGTTCACATTTTGACATCATGAGACCAAGACCACACCTAACAATTGATCAACAGTACCTCGCCATTGGTTGGTTGGTTGGATGGTTAATATATAGATGGATGGTTGGCTGATGTACATTTAGTGGTTTGGTTGAATGGTTGTTTGGTATGTTGATTGGTTGGATGGACAGGTCAACAAATGTATGGATGGTTATATGGATAGATGGTTGGTTGGATTCTCCACATCCAGATACTTTCACAATTAAGCATTTCACACATTTAGATATCACAGCAGTTGTAACTATCTTAACAAAAAGATCTAAAATTGTGTGTTTCACTGCATTATTCTAAAACTGGAACAGAAGGTTGAATAATGTTCTGAAGTTGCTGCAAGAATGATTGTGATGGTGTGTAATGAATGTAGAGTGTACCAGCAGGTGTGAATCCTTTTTCTGGTCAAACACACGGTAAATGGTGATGATGCCATTGGGCTTGGCAGGGGGACGGATATCCACTACAGCAGAGGTGGCACGGACGTGCAAAAATGTGGGAGGGCTCACACCCTCGGGAGGAGCTGGCCCAGTCCGTCCCATAGTCCAAGGGCTTCCTGCCCGACCTGCATAGTTCACAGCCCACACCTGAAATAACAATGATCATTTAACAAGCTGCAATCAAGAATGCCTTGCTCATTAAGTCCAACTCTGTACAGTTTTTCACTCTCATGACATTTACATTCATTAATAAAGGTAATGTAATAAAGGTAATAAGTTTCATCTTCTACTGTAGAATTAGTTTTGCAATAAGGAATACCCTTATTTAAACATTATTTAAAACCAAACTGAAGCAAAACCTCAGGCAAATGAAACAAGGCATGCATGAGCTTTATGATATTTTCGATAAAGACATCAGTCACGTGAGGAATTATGAGTGTCTGTGATCTTTGGAAAACTTGAAACCTCATAATGCACTGAAATTACAAACAGGCTGGTGTTAAAGTGCACAGGTTAAACACAGTGAGGTTCCTCTCAATCAAGAATGGCTTACCCATGAAGTCCAACTCTGTACAGTTAGACAGTATTTCATGACATTTACATTCAGTAAGTAAATTTAATAATGTGAATAGTGTTCATCTTCTACTGCAGCATTAGTTTTGCAATAAGAAATACCCCAACATTATTTAAAACCAACTGCTTTATTTCCACGGAAATTAATTTGATCTTTTCTTTTCTATGGATAACTATTCCATGATTTACTTTAAACTATAAACTAAAAGTACTTTATTTTTAGTTGGATTCAGCAGACTTGTTTACATAGAAATCATAGCAGAGATGGTAAGAAGGAGAAATGGGGGCTGGAACAAGCAGTACTAGAGGGTCAGTGAACCTGATTCTTACATCCAGTAAGATAATACAGAGGCATGACACATTCTCTCTTTCAGCAAATATTCTCCTTCTAAGCCATCTACTCGCTACTCACAGGAACTTCATGCTCTCTGTCTAAACGTCATGTCCTCAAACTGCCAGGATCCATTACATAGCTTCTTTCTGAGAAATCTACATGAAAATTGCATTTCACCTTCATTAAAGCGGAACGTGAACACACGGATAGGTAACGTAATCTTATTTTGGCTATGAGCCGTTGGTGTAATTAGAGGGGAGGAACAGCAAAAGGTCAGCTGGGGTCTCCATTTGCATGAGTAAGTAATTTGTAGATTGTCAGTTGGAATCGAGGCGACAGATGGATGTTCTGGCAGATAGGGTTAAATTAGCTTCAATAATAGGCAATTAGACTGTGATCAATCAGAATGATAGATCTAAATGGCAATATGTAGGGACTGCATGCTGCACTGCATTCTTGTCTAGAGAGTGATGTTGACATGGGTCAACGTGTGTGAGAGGTAGACGAGTGTTCCCTGCCGCTAGTGCTCGTGGTCACAGAAAGGCCATCTTGTCACCCTAAAGAATGAAAAGGTCAACATGGCAGGAACAAAATAAAGGATGGAAGTGAGTTACAAAAATAGATGTATTTTTGGACATCATAAACATTAGCAATATGTATGAAGTTAACCAAAAAGAAATCACACATTAGTATATAAATCAATAACAGGCAAAAAATGGGGGGGTAATTGTAGCAAAAAGGTAGCATTCTACAGTGTGACTAGGACATCCTCACGTCCTTGTATGTGGAGTAGACCTTTTTATTGCAGCACCAGCACTTGCATACTGAGCTGTTATTACAGTAATTAGGAGAAAATAAAAATATGTCATGTGTGAGCTCTAATGGATTTGGGTTTAAGCAGTGAGGTGAGAGTCTGCCCAGTGACAGGTTCTGAGAGAGCTCCACCACGCCCCACTCATCACTTACCAGGCCAAAAAGCAACCACTTTCAACAGAAGAGCTAATTAAGGTTCGGCATAAAAGTGTCAATAAAATATGTAGCTGCTGCTCGTGGAACAGGTTTGGTTCTGCTAAGAAATTTGAACCGAAGCAAAACCTCAGCAAAATGAAACAAGGCATGTCTGAGTGTTATGATATTTTCAATAAAGACATCAATCACGCGAGGAATTATGAGTGTCTGTGATCTCTTGAAAACAAGAAACCTCATAATGCACTGAAATTGCAAACAGGCTGGTGTTAAAGTGCACAGGTTAAAATACAGTGAGGTTCCTCTCAGACACACTCAGCACTGTTAGCATTCTCTCCAGGGAGAGCAAATTGGTATTAAAAGGTCCTTCCGATGCTTGTACATATAAGAGGCGACGATGGCTAATTCGATGGCTTCGATCGTAATCAGCAGTGCAATGCCAGGCCAGAGATTAATAGCCCTGTCACCTGTCCGTTGTTGCTCAGCCCCTGTCATAAATTACCGCTCATAAATAAGATGGAACAATCAGGCGAGAGTCTATCAATTTAGCCCACGACCAGCCCATGCCTCTCACACCTGACAATCAAATGCTAATGTTATTTTGCTCTAAAGGCTAGCCTGTCAATTAAGAAAGATCCTTTAAGGGGGAGCAATGCTATGAATATTGGTGCTACATTAAATACCTGTCTTTAAACTTAAGACAGAGAGTATGGCTTTAACAGGCCAGTGACCTCATTAACTGCAACAAGTGCTGTGTCCATATACAGCCTAAACTGAATATGGAGTAGAACAAAAAAATTCTTTACACTGTTGTAAGTAGGCAGAAAAGAGACGGATGAAAAACAGATGTGCCATACCTCTGGCAAGTTTGCTCAATAAGGAATCAAAATGTGTGTGATATCTTCCATTCACCAAATGTAATTTCATTCTGTAATTTCAATTCCAATTTCATTTTCCTAGCACAGCAAGCCTGTTTCATAATGAAAGAGAAACACAAAAAAATGTCACCTGGTATTCATAGGCTGTGTAGGGCAGCAGCTTGTAGTCACGATAGGAGGTTGAGATGTTACGGTAGACAAGTGTAGAACGGCTTCCTGTTTCTTCCCCCAGCCGTCGATAGAGCTCATAATGCAGAAGTTTGCCGTTCACTTGGGCTGGAGGAGACCAGGAGAGCAGGAAAATGTTCTGCATGCCTTTTAAGTCAGACTGAAGCTCCAGCAGGGGCGCACTTTGTCCAGCAGGGGGCACCTCCTGAGTCTGAATCGAGGACCAGTCACTTGCAGCACATCCGAGCAAAGTGCAGGCCTCCACTCTCACTTCATACCTGAGGAAGAGTTGAAAATAAACACAAAAGCTTGGCATTTTTCTGTCACTATACAACATACAAACCATCAGAGATGACTAAAATATGGTTTATTTTGCTATATGGCATCAGTTACTGGCATAAAATAATTTTTTTGTTTTCGTGGGTTTGTGAGGTTAACTAAATCTCTCTGTGTTTTAGAAACACTGCTTAAGATATAGGTTTGTTTTTTTGTTTGTAAATTAATCTTTTTGGATCAGAGAAAGCAGTGGCAGCAGGATTCAAGGAGAAAGGAGAAAAGAGGAAATGAGAGAAGGAGAATCATGGGAAGGTCATCTAACAGAGGTGGCGATGGTGAAATGATAATGCCGATGAGCTATTATTTTACCTCTCTGAGCTTATCTGTATTTCACTTCAACATGAGTGTACAGAGATGGCTTCCCTTCATTTGATTGCTTCTCTGCCGGTTGACAGGCTGTGTAAGCCAGGGTGAAGGGAGCATAAGTAAAAGCCTCAAGATTTACTCTTTTGATCTTAGATCTATCTCTCAGCATCATACTCCTCTCTTTTTTGTTCTCCTCTGACACTGTATCTATATGGCTCTGTTGTGACTCTTGTCAGCAATGTTACAGTTGTTCCCTTAAAAAGGGAAAATATATGATATTAAATATATGTGGAGCCCTGCATTCATGCAGAAAATATGTGGATGTATAAAGACAACAGCTTTAAAAACTTTTTAAAGTCCTTTCCTAATAAAAAGTGGTAGAAACTGCTACCTGTGGTAGGGCTTTAGAGCAGTGAGAGAGAAACTGCGACTCTGAAAGGCGCTGTGATGCGGTGCAAAGATCACCCTCTTTGTGTTGGGCTCGGTTGGATCACGTGTGTAAAGCGAGTAGCTGATGATGACCCCATTTGCTCTCGCTGGGGGGTCCCACTGAACCAGTACACTTAGAGGCCCAAGGGCCTGCAGTTGTGGAGGGGCGACTCCGGATGGAACTGAAGGCTGTGTGCGAGCCACTGTTGCGAGGCTAGTGGCTGTGCCCTGGCTGTTATTAGCTGTGACTGTATAGCTGTACTCAATGCTGGGCAGCAACATAAAGTCATGGTAGTGTGTATCCATGCCGGCATAGATGAGGTGACCGTCACGTCGGAGTTCATAGCCTGTGATAAGCCCGTTGGGGTGATCAGGTTCTTTCCATGATATCTCCACTGACTCAGGGCCTGTGACCTTCAGAATTGGGGCAGGCATGCTAGTTGGTGGGGCCTCTTTGGTAATAGTAGAGGTGGGCAGACTGGCTGTGCAACCTCCATTTGTACAGGCTGTTAGGATAAGGGTATAAGAAGTGTGTGGCTGTAAATTAGACACCTGGATGCTCAACTTTTTCCCATGGTAAACTTCTTCATTGTTGATCTGAAGGATATACTCAACAATCTCCCCATTCTGGATAGATGGTACAGTCCATGATGCATTCAGGGCGTGAGATGTAACATTGGACACAATGGGTGGCTCTACCATTGCAGGGGAAGCTTCTAATGTTCTAACTGTAGTTGACTGGCTGGTAACACAGCCAGCTACTGTGCACGCGATAACTGCATAGCTGTAGTTAGTGTAAGCAGTCAAATCCTCATCAGTGTAGTTTAACACAGACGAGTCAAAGCTGAAATGAAAGCCAACGTCATCTCTCTGAATCCTGTAACTTAGAAGGACACCATTGGCCTCAAATGGTGGTGTCCAATTTATGAAAAGCTCATTAGGGCGCCCCTCTAGATGACTGACAGTTGGGGCAGCCAGTGCGCTCGGAGGTGCTTGCTTTGTTTGAACAGTCAACCATGGGCTATCAGTTGACCCTGCCATATTTGAAACCTGCACCTGGAATTTATACCTGCTCCATGGCTTAAGACCAGAGACATTGCAGGAGAAGCGATGAGCCTGGACATTCCTTTCTGTACAGACAACTTTGGCTTGTACTGTTTCGCCCTCATCATTCTTGCCTGCTAATACTTGGTACTGCAGGATTCTCCCATTGGCTTGTCCAGGTGGGACCCAGTGAAGCTCCACACTGTTGCTGCCAATGTGCTGGGCAGTAGGAGGCAGCTGGGAGGAGGGAGGGGCTTCCTCTGTGGTTATAGGCTGTGGGACAGTCCTGGTGCAGCCTGCTTCAGTGCAAGCCTCTAGAACCAAGGAGTATGTGGTGTAGGCTTCCAAGCGGCGGAACAAGAACTGGCGTGAAAGACCACTGAACTCCAGGTTATCATCACTGTAGATGTTATAAGTCTGGAGGGAAGACAAAACACTTGCTACATTTCTCATTTGTAAAGAACACTAAACTACAAAGATCTGATGAAAGTAAGAGTACCTTAATAACTCCATTGAGTGAGGCAGGTTCAGCCCAATACAGCAGCAGTGCACGTCCATGCTCTCTCTTTTCCACACTGAAGTTGGCCAGACCACTTGGTGAAGCTTGTAAAGTCTGAATAGTAGCCCAAGGGCTACAGACACTACCTGCTCTGTTCATAGCCTCCACACACACACTGTAGGTGGTGTATGGTTCTAAGCCAAATACATAGGTCTGGTGCACATCTCCCTGAATCGAGACAAGAACGACACATGACACATGAATATTTTTGCATTCAGTGAAAACAATTCAAATTTGTTAAATCAACAAATTCACAAGCATTATTTTACTCTAAAAGCATTACCCATCATAGTTAAGCTCATAATTAAATGTAAAGAATAGCCATTAAACCAAGACTACTCTCAGATAGCACAGTTGTTCTAATAATAAAATGTGACAAATGCTGGTCTGCATGGCATCAGCAGAAGGTCTGGTGCCAACAGCCCCCAGCCCCCCCCCCCCCCCCCCCCCCCCCCCCCCCAGCTTTAACACCCGCCCATCAGGACACCAGGAGGCAGTGGGCCGTTTAAAAGGTACCTTTTTAACGTGGTGAAATATGGAACATGTTTGGGCTATAAACTCGGCAAACATATGCACACTGTCAATAGCAACAGCTGCTTCATTCCACTTTATTTCGGCACTGAGACTTATATCTGGCCCCTAGATGGCAATGCTATCAAACACTTTTCCAAACATGGATGCTGAGATATTAATGAGCACATGCGCTCGCTGAACCAAGACACTCAAGACAGCCATTAAAAAGCGACTAAGACGATTGATTTTGGTTATAGATTTTCAAGTAAATCTTAACAGCCCTGATTCCCAAAATGGGAAGTGTTTACGTTTTGATTAACAGAATTGGAATACCTTAAATACTATGCAAAATAGCTGTTAAATAATACGATGAGCCAAATACACTGCTCTGTAAAGGTTAAACACAACACTCTTGTGCTTTAATCTTGTGTTAAGATGTTGAATTTTGAATAATGTACCCAGCAACCTGTAAGGCATGTTCTTGAAAGGCAAACTCCCTCAGATCTCTTCATGACAAAAGTGCTAATCCCACTTTAGCCGATTCAAAGGAAAATCAGTTTAATTGAGTCAGAGAAGAGAGACCGAGAGCGTTTCCTGTTTTATACATTAGAGGGCTGCAAATTAAACACTGTACAGGCATTCAGTCAATTGTACAAAGAGGAAAAAGTCTTTTCCAACAATTTTTCTCCTCTTTTCCCCTTTCAACTCGATACAGGTCTCTCTTGTCTCGTCTTGCGGCCTGCATGCGAGTTATTTCCTGTGACAGCACTGGGGGTCGCCTGGGCCCAGGGATGATTTTAATTAAGAATAACCATGTGTATTTGTCACAACAATTATGCTAATTAGACAAAAGCAGAGATTCCTGACCCTTCAAAGGTGTAGGTCTTTCTCATCTGCATACAGTAAGACAAGCCTGTCCCTTCCTGCTGAACTAGCTTTTATTAGGCTGTAGCAATTTTAAGAAGGCATTAATGGCAGTTTTATATATATATATATAATACTCGAAACTTGATATTATCATCAATAAAAATAATTATATAATGTTTCTGCTTTTGCTCATATTAAAACAGGATGTTACCACTCTGACATACTGATACACTCACAGAATGATTCGAGTGGGTACTTTGCAGTGAAATATAGTATGTAGAAATCTGTGAAGGTTGTAAAATGCACTTTGTGCAAATAATTGACTGCTATCAAAAAGCAGAACAGTTTGAAATAATCCACCTACTTGTTCTGCCACCTTTGTAGCTGCTAATATGATTCAATTTTTACAGTTGTGACAGGTTTACCCAATTTTATGTGTTTTTTTTTTATATCCCATGTTCTTTTCTTCATGACCTGATTTATTACCATGATTTGTAAAGTAGCCACGTTGTAAAGTTGTAAAAAAACATCCTGTTTAAACGGGAGGTTTTCTTTGCTCATTTCATATTCTGCACACATTCCTGCTAATAAGACACCATTCTAAGAGAACAGAAATCAGTAATACAAAAAGACCCCAAGATACTTTCAACTTCCCCTGATTGACCAAACCTCCTTTTCTAACCACAATCCAGCCATCAAAGCCTCTTAATCCTGAGTGGACCCATAACACAAGTATTAAAGGGGAGAACTGTGTGTATATCTGCGAACATGTTCATCACTGAAAAGTGTGTGGCCTCTTGTGCAGGGGTAATAATGAAACAGCAGACTTTACTAGAAGGGTCTCAGTGTATGAGATTCTTGTATTGAATGGGACCATGGTTTAAAAAAAAAAAAAAAAGGTCCAATCAGGTTGAGAGCTCTCAAATCACTGGGCAGTTCTTCAGACTGAACCAGTGTCTGATGAAGGCTGCCATCACAGTTGAAGGGCATGGCTGCTTTCAAGTGTAGACGCAGTTACACTGTGTGTGTGTGTGTATGTGTGTGTGTGTGTGTGTGTGTGTGTGCACTTTTCAGTTGAAGATCACTGTGAATGTACGATGCATAAAATCTTGACCACAATGGTGGCATCTGTGGTTTAATACAAAACACTACAAAAGTGTATATGGGGTGCTTCAAAGATAGATGTTTGTTTGCATTTAGCTTCAACAACCACATGGCTTGTCAACTTATTCAGAAAAAACAGAGATGAAACCCAAACAAAATAAATCCACATCTATAAAAAGATGCATGTTGTCAACGTCTATTGTACTACAACAGCTGTCTTTGTTTAATAAAGCAGTGAGTCTCACTACAACCCATAAAGCAAAGTGTTATTGAACAGGGCCCTTTACAGCATTCATCCTATTAGTTAATGAGCAGCCATGTTTGCGTAGCCCCGAACTAGCTGCTCAGAATTCCACTCAGATCGTCTCCAAGTGCACATCTTGCCTACCCAAAAAAAAAAATAAAAAAAAAAATAAAAAAAGACATGGTCCAGCGCTTGCTCATCTTGTCTATACACTCTTTGCTCTCTTCTTAATGATACACTAACAGATTGTAAACATGCTGTTGCCGTTTCAACAAACCCCCCCCCCTTTTTTTCCTGTGCATTTTTTAAACAATGTCCTTCATGTTAGAGTGGTTACAGGCAGCAGAAGGACATCATTAGAGCCATGGTTAAACTGCAATTTACACCATTAGGAAGGCAGGAGCAATTTTTATTGCCTAGTAAATTTCAGCTCTGAAATATTTGGACCATATGGCTCAATTTGTGTAATAACCTTAATTTCTTGCACCCTTCAGGTCCTCCTGCCTCTCCGACAGAGTTGAGCTTCTGTGCGCAAAAAAGGCAAAGTGTCTGCGGTGCACCGGTGAGATTAATAAGGTGTCACGTCCTGTTTGGGTGAAGGCGTTGGAACAGCGGCCAGATGGTATCGCGGCAAATGACTGTCAGGGGTCCTGATCTAATCAATAGGATGTATTAATACATCTCCCATCGCTGGGAACCTCGTGGGGCTGCAGCGCAACATCTGGAAAGAATAAAGGGGGGGTGTGCGGGTGGCAGGGAAACTGAAGGGAGGAAGATGAAGCGAAAGAGAGAGCACGAGAGTGAGAGAAGCAGGGAGTATAGAGAAAAATGAAGACAGTGTAGAGAGACAGGTAAAAAGAAAACGGCACACAAGAAAAGAACTATACCCCAAGAACAGTAAAAGTAGTTACAGTGAATGTGAAAGAGGTGCAAGAGATTGAAAAGGGTTGTAGACAATGTTGTGGGGGGGCAGGTGGCAAGAAAGCGGAAAGAGGAGTTTTGACACTGGATAAGCCACACTCTCACTTTCTCTCTCGTGTAGCTTTGATAAGTGTTTGGTAATGAGGGGCGTCTGCACACATGGCGAGGGAGGCAGGTTTTTGGCGGTTAGGACCGCCTGCGCTCCGTAGCCTCATTCAGTCCTGCCGCTGTGACGTGCCCATTAATCAGCCTCTCTGGCACTGGCTACAGCACACAGCACAGCCAGGGATCAATAGCATCCCCCCACCCCATCTCTAACTTCAACACGCACACACAAAAGCAGAGAGTGAGGTATTGGATAGGCCTGCACAGACTGGAGAATGCCACACGTCTCCTCCTGATGCTCTGGTGCCACCGAACATTACAAAGAGGCATTATGGAACATTACACCATCTGCTCTGCTCCCTGCCTGTTCAACTCAAGACCATTCTGTGTCTGTGGGAGGAGAATCTTCTTAAAAACCATTAAAAAAAAAAAAAAAAAAAAAGACACACAAATTAGATTTATCCTTTCAGGCTTCAAATCCATCACTGCAAAAGAAATGGACAAGAAGGATTGAGTAATACATCAGTTTTCTCCCAGAATGCTTGTTTCACTTAATCGTTAAAAAAAACATGTTAACTCCATGAGAGAGGATCAACCTGTAGCCATGCAACAGTTGGTTACAGCAAAATCAATATGACACCCTACTGCAGGCCAAGTATTGACACAGCAGGCTGGACAGCTGATCTAGCACAAAGCTTGTGTCCAAAAAAGATCCAGCTGGATCAATGGATTATAAATGTAGCCCTGAGAAACTCTGCTAATAACCACACTCCAATTTCCCGGTATAGCAGGTGGCACGTGAGCAAGAGGCGGCTTCGAGAGAGAGGCATGGAAAAGCTGCTAACTCAGACAGCATTTAATGCTTGAAAAATTCTTAAGCAATAAAAAATATGAAACTGTTAATAACACATTTATTCTACTAGAGATTATTTTTGCTGAAAAATAAGCAGAAAATTTGTTCCGTAAACTTTTTTTTCCGGGATCATTACTAATATTTAATCACTTGAATGCTTTTCAACTGAACACCTTAACATTTGTGACTCTTAGCCACTTCATGCATTTCATTAGATAGTGCAGTGAAAAGATATGTTTAGTGAGCCAAGTATGTACATATTTTTGCACATCAAACAGACATAAAATTCGGAGTGGTGTACTAAAAGTTAATGAAAACTGCACAAATGTAAGTTATGTTAAGCAAACAGCAGCAACCTGACCTTTTAATCTTCTATTACAAATGAATGCTATGAATATTCAATTCCGTATCCAGCAGACAGCGAAACAATAAAAACAAGCCTGAGTCTGATTCAAGGACAGTTCATTGAAAGTTGAAGAAACTGTTAAAAACTATAAGAGATTTAATTTCTTTTTGTTCCAAGTTATGCTGAAAAAAAATGAACAGAAAAACATTACAAAACACAAGATGATAAATCAGCAGCACCCATTATCAGGTCAGGGTCATAACTCAAGAGGGCTAAGGACAGCGGAGAAAATTAATTATGTGCTGATTAACAGCAAACTACCTGATGTCACACATTTGCCCACCACTCAAACGAATGCCGACTTCTGGAGGTCATGAAGAAACCAGAAAGGGCTGCCAAGAGAATAGCAACTGCAACTGTAAATTATTCCCATAGAAGGATAGAGGGGCACTGATAAAAGGCTTAGCTCACATGACGTTCATTAATTGCTACCCAAATAATTAATTTCTGTATCGAGCAGGCATTTCTCTGAAGCCTGGTGGGGGAAGTGGAGATTCTCAGTGGGACGTGGATTTCTTCCCCTCATTACGGTGTTTTGAGTCTCATGTCAAATTTGGTTTATACATTCGTAGAGATGGGGAAACTAGATTGTCATGGACTACACCTAGGCTAGCCTGATAGGTGTGAGCTATCATTAGATTAGGTTTTAAGCAAAAATTCGTTAATGCAAGAGATTCATTATGAATATATGGTGTTATGTTTTATTCTATTTGGACTAAAAAGATTTTTTTTGCTGCAACATTAAGCATACAGAACCCAGTCTGTCTGTTTAATCCGAACAACAGACATCTCATGGAACAAGGTTTAAAGCAAGAGGTGGAAGAGATAATAGGCATTAGGCATAAAGACACAGACAGAGCAGATGTGAGAACTGGATTTGTACAAACTCATCACACACATGTGCACATGGCACACAAATTGAATAAGAAAATCTCCTCAAAAAAAACAGTATGTGTTGCCTTTGCTTCCTTTGAGATGGGAGGGAAAAGTCACTGATAAATGATTGTGACCAAAGTTTAATTCAAATGAATCAGTTTAAATGGCACCATTTACATTTGATATAATTTATTACCAACAAAGAAAGGTCAGCAGTAAAAGCTGGTCCCGTTGCAGTGCTAAGAGCATACAAAAGAGTCTTTTTTTTCTCTCTTACAAAAACATATATACAACCTTTAAACATGTATGTAATTTGTCACTCCCATCTTGGGGTAATTCTTCTATCATAGAAAGCTGTTTATGGCTTCAGTAACCAGATGCATTACAAGTCAGGATGCAATAAACCTAAAAAGGTGGAGTTTGAGTTCCAGCATGCTTAAAAACTAATTATGAAATTTACTTTTATAAATGAGTATTAGCCATACAGTGATTACACAGCTTAACAGTGGCAGCATTTATGGCCACCTTAAAAATGCTCCATTTACTTTGCTCCTTGTGAATCTTACTGCATTTAATAAAAGATTACTAAAGGCTATCCAACCTCTGGCATGCAAAGAAAAATACAAAAATAAAATCAATAAGAATTAGATGAAAGCATAGAATAAAAAAAAGGCATTTTTATAAAACCAATTCAATGATTTTTGAATGATTAATAAACATTATGTAAGCTTTCTGTGGAAAAACAAACAAACAAAAAAAAAAAAGATCAGCAGCAAACTAATAACAGTATATTAAATCTTCATAAATAATGATACTTTGTTTATTAAATTTTCAAAAAAATAAAATAAAATAAAAAAGAAATAAAAGCCACTGAACAGAAAGAGAAGAAAAGAGGGTTGGTATTAATCTCCAACACAAACACCAAGGCCTACATTTAAATCAAAATTGTTCCTGAAATCACTAAATTCAAGTAACAAAAAGTATAAATAATGTGACTTGAGTCACAGTTACTGATCTGTATGGTAAATACAAGTTAATATTCTGAAATATACACCTAATCTTTAAATCAGTTTTCATTTTAATTATATTTAAAATGATCTCTGCTCTCTCTTGAGGTTCTGGGTTTCTATTGTTGGTTGAAGCGTAATATTCAACAGAAAATAAGAAAAAAAAAGAACATCAAGGAGGTTTTCACACTGGCAGTTTAGTCTGAAACAGCAGGATGAATAATCGGTAAATGGGAAAGCTGTCATGTGGACCGGGAAGCACACCGTGGTACAGAACCTAGGAGGTGGTTTGAGTTCGGTTGCAGTGGAACTGTGCACTGATTTCCATGAATGTGAATGCAAACTCGAACTCGGGCCTGTGCTTGTCCAGGAAGTAACCTGCGCTTGTTGTGACATTGTAAGTTTCCACAACACACATGTGTTGTGGAAGGGGGCAGGGGAACATTGCAGGACACAGAAGAGGTTAGTGGCAGGGGAACATTGCAGGACACAGAAGAGGTTAGACTGCACACAATAGCACCAAAATAATAAACCAAAAAAAAAAAAAGTTGTGTTATAAAATAAACACAACTGCATGGGGGGGTTTGATAGAATAAAAGTGAGTCTGAAACCGGGGGACACTGTAAATAATTGCACATGGATTTGGACCAGTGTGAAAACCAGTGTGAAAACCACAGCAGTTAAGAGACATCTTGATGAGGAAGAGGACCTACCGGTACTGTGAGAGCTGTAATGCTGCTGGAGCTGAGTGTGGGATCTCTGAGCTGTTGTTTGTATACCACTTTGTACTTGGAGATGACACCATTAGGGTTACTGGGCTGTGTCCAGTTTAGGAAGATGGAGTAAGCACCTGTGGGCCATGCTGTGGGCAAATCCATATCCTCTGGCTCAGCCTCCAGAGTAAGGATGGAGCTCCAAGAGCTGGAGGCAGAGCCCTGAGAGTTGTGGGCAGTGACTCTGTACTCATACTGAGTGAATGGCTTGAGGTTGTCTGAAGCATCAATAAACTCCAGAGGACCATCAGACCAGATAAAGACCAGGAGTTCCTCTAGGGTTCCTCTCAGCCGTCTGCAAGATAAAGGAAGACCAATCATATTTACACACAATGCGTATATATGAGCTTAAAGAAATCTTATTTTATTGGTAGATATGCTCTTATATTTGCTCTGATATGCTCTGAATAAAATATTTTCATTTATTGAAACAATAATTGTCTGTATTGTGTTATTGCTAAGTGTGCATTTTGCTTTTGTTCTTTATTGTGTAATTTATCAGTTGTGAAAAGTGTCGCTATTTCCACCCAGAAACCGTGAGCTATACAATCATTTGCACTTGTCTGTCACATGACCAAAGGTGAAGGCTTAAAAAACAAAAAAGCAGAATGTGTTGTTTTTCTTTTCTTATAAATCAAATATGGAAATTACAGTTTTATACAACACCCTTTAGCCACTCTCTAAGCTGAAATGTGAGTTATTATATGTACTGTAACATTATCTGAACAAGACAAGCTGTTTTTCTAAAGATTCTTAAACAAGCTCTTAAACAATCTGTTAATAACCCCCACTGGAACACTGCTATATACTACTATCAGAAAATAATAGACCAACTTAAATGCCAATTCAGGAAGCTGCCACTTCACAGAGAGAATCAGAGGAAATGAGAACAGGGCACAGAGAGGATATGGAAGGCAGAGAGGCAAATGAAGGAGGAGAAAGGCAGGATGCTGTGCTCCACACAGGGCAAACCTCGTTAATTCAGCTACATTAAAGCCAGTGCCTCCATGCTGCTGCAGAAAATGACATACAGGCTCCTTTAATGTGGCCCCTGCTGGCCCCACTCGGCCCAACACTCCCTAATCCGACCACCACATTCAAATAAAGACAAACAGTGATGAGCAGGGGGGAGAAAAGCCACACGCCGTGCCTCTAAACTGCAGCATGCTGCGGGGAACAGAGGCCTGACGCATACACACGCACAGACACACAAAGATAATAACTATCCTTGCAAAACTCGCCATTTTCTCTTGATTTGTAACTCACGTGTGTGTGTGTGAAGGACAAACATCAGATTGATAAGGAGACAGGACAAAGTCAACACTAGATAAACAGAATGGATCTGAATTTGATGTAATGTTGATCTCTGGTATCACCTTAAACGGGGACCACAACATGACAAGTCTTTTTAAAGCCAACAGTGGATTCTCTGGCTCCTCCATAAGCGGGTGTATTGCATTCTTCCGCATTTATCCGAGCCCAAATCACGGCTCAAAACAAATCCGGCCTCATGTGTTCTAAGCGCTTGCACCTCTGCGGGTATGCTAATGATATTTCTTCAGGACTTATCCCGGCTTAGGCTGGTGTGACCTCGCGTATGGATGACATTGGTCAACATGCCATGCTGCCCTTGATGAAAGCTCTTGCAATATCATCCACCCGTGGGGAGATGAGAGGAGAGGAGACGAAAAGGAAGGAGAGGACGATAGAAAAACGATTTCAGAGTGACCTGCAAACTTTGCAAATCTCTATTATGGATATTATGAGTATATACATATATATATGTGTGTGTGTGTGTGTAAAAACCATGTATAATTCTATAACACTGCGAGCAAAATCCTTAACTAAAAAAACTAAATATGAATTTTTCAACCAACTTTCAGTTTTAATCAACAAAATATACGCATATTGCACATTTTATAAACAGATGGCACATAAAAATAGAGTAAGTGATGATGTTTTTAGTGAAACCACTACAAAATATTAATAAATTATTGAGGTATCCCGCTAATGAGATACTCAAATAGGCATATAAATAAACGGATATGTGGGCAGACGCACAAATGAAACTGATGGCAAAAATCTGTGATGGCCAGTAAACTTGCCTTGAGTTCCTGAACATTTCATTAACAGGAAGCAAGCAATTAAGAAAAAATATTTTAGACATTTGACCTTGCCCTGACCTTGACCTTATTTGGATCAGTTCCACAATCTAATCAGTACACCTGCTGGTTTCTGTGATAATACCAAATAAACCCTACGTCAGAAGGATCAACTCACAGACGGATACATGGATGGACATTCTGAAAACATAATGCCTCCACCACCTAGTGGTGAAAAATAACAGTTGAGCATGGTCCTCAGCATGGCCAAACTTTAGGAGAGAGAATACAAGATAAATTATTGAAGAAATGGATGTTTATAATGCAGGTGATAACTGGAACTAACTGTAAATAATGTAACTAACTGCAAAAAAGTGGAATCTGTCCTCCATTAATGAATTAAACATCATAATCCTTAACAGATTGCTATGATATAGCAGAATAACACAGCCATACTGTTATATAAAAAAGTCTACTTCGTCAACTTTAGGTAACCATTTTAGAACGTATCACACCACCACCACCACATTATGCTTGTGTAACTGCACGGTCTTAGCATGTTTTGTATTTATTACATATTATACACAAACAGAACTTTTCTAATTATCTCTTTTACTGGTATCTCTTTTACTGGTAATCTCTTTTACTGGTTCACAAACTGAGTGGTAATGGCGGCATGTTAATGAAAGGATTTAAAGTGTGTTTAGTTTTGTTTTTACAGTATGTAAGCTCTCTGTGTGTGTGTGTGTGTGTGTGTGAGAGAGAGAGAGAGTGAGAGAGAGAGAGAGAGAGAGAGAGAGAGAGAGAGAGAGCATAATTACAGAGTACAGAGTTAGCTGTCCTCCATTCTCCCTAAACAGAGAAGAGTCAGAAGTCTCTGAGGCTTGATGTGATAGTGCCATGTCAACGTAAGCTTCCTTCCTCACGCAGCATTGCGGCATCCTGTTTCATATCACTCTTTCTAGCACTGCTGGAATAATCAGAGTCAGCGGGGCCGTGTCAGCTTCCATTTACAGCGCATCATAAATGCAGCAGCAATCGCACTCTGTCTGACTGCGCCTCACTGATGGAGCTTTGATATCCGTATATAAGCGCTCTGCATATAGTGGTTTTCTCTTCCACACTCAGCTGGAGTAGATGCTGACAAGTGTGACCAAGTGGATTTGCCCTGTTCACCTCAAGGTCATGACATAATTACTGTTTATCATGTTCCATCACTACACTGTTGTGCCTTCAACCCAGCCCTAAGCCTTCAGAGCGCACTTCTTATTTTTAAATAAAGTATTCATGGTCAATTTTTTTCCCGTCAATCAAAAAAAAAAAAAAACTCTATCAGACTGCAGCTAAACTAAGTGAATCAGACTTTGAATACAAGCCCTATCTCCATACATACAGCTATGTACAGTAAAGTACAATTTTTCTAAGTTATGTTTTACTACTATTTATTAAAGTTAAATATTACTACTGAAAGGATTTTTATAATTGCTCAGGAAAATACAAAAGAGGTAGAAAGTAAGTATAAAGGCAAAAGAAATGGCAAGAATTAAAACAGTGGCAGTTCAATCTCAGAATACAGAACAGGTCAAACCATGATGCAGATTACTATACTCTACAACAACAGAGACTGCATGTTGTCAGTTTTCAGCCAACACCAAAATGTAGATGCTTAATGCTTCTAAATAAGTGATCTAAATAAATGAGTGGTTAAATTAAATAAGCTTATGAATAGATCTAAGATTACAGACTTGCTGAGTTGAAGAATGGACAAATCCAGGGTCATACACCACTACATATTAGCGACTGCTTTTTACACCCAAGGTGTGTGTGTGTGTGTGTGTGTGTGTGTTGGTACCTGTATAGGAAGTATGCCTTGATCAAACCATTGGGCTTGCGTGGAGAACTCCAGCGCACTTCAATAACCGCTGCTCCTGCTGCTCTGAGCTCAGGGGGATCCAGAGCCTTAGGTGCTGCTTCATTTGTCTGGACAGAGATGCCTTCCCCGACGCCACAACCACCTACAGCATGGTTTCACACACACATTTTTTCGCATAACAAACAGACACTAGACGTTCCACAATGCTCATGAACAGAAACCCCAAATAAAAATGCAACAGACATGAGATAAAAGAGATATTCAAGTGTTTAAGTGTTTAAACACAGAGACTATGAAGTCTTAATCAGAAGCCTAAACTGTACAACACTTGCTAAGTTATTTATTACACAGAATAAATAACTCAACAGTACCTGCTTGGCAGGCTTGAACTCTTATTTCGTAGGTGGTGTACGGGTCTAGTCCATCAAGCATCAGGAACTGGTCAGGAGCAGCTGACCGAGACAGGGGTCGCTCTGTACCGGCATTCAGCAAGACACTGTAGTCCAGGGGAAGACTAGAGTTATACACACCTAGAACACAAGACAAAAGGATTGTCAAGCAAGATACATTTTTTTAGAAGTCGTGACTTAGTCACATAATTTTCACATCCACTCTAATTTCTATCAGTCTACTGTGCAACAGACTGATGCTCTTCACTTTATTTTTTGTAACCATAAAAAAGTATTTTGGAAATTATTACATAACGGGTGGATCTGGATCCAAGTTTTAATTTTTTTAAACCATATTTTCTCTCAATCTGGTCATTTTCTAATTCCCACATCTAGATGACTCCCTTAAAAAGTGCAATACCAATTTAGTTTTCTTTGGCTCCCAGCCATGGACCATGGATGGCAGTGGAATTGTCTGGATTTAAATTGAATTATTTCTATAAGCAATAAATTGCCTACTATAAGTCTGATTCAAGTCTTATTTTGCACCCCACCCCATTTAGGAGGACATTTCTAAACCTAAATAAAAAGACTGCACACTTTATTTCTTAAGGTTTTTATTTTTAATAATCTGAAAACCAAAAGTGTCATTTCAGAGCATTCTGGGTTTTTATTGGAATAGACAAATATATATTGGAAGCTAAAATGTTACTTCTCAGGTAATGCCTGCTTTTGTTTTTGAGGAAAAACTCTGTATATTTGGGTAAGGGAGTGGAAAAAAGAAAAATGAGGCTTGCAAGTACAGAGATTTTTGCTAAATGACAGTATTGCTTGTAAACCAGCAAGTCTTTGTGTGCAAAGTTCATGTTTCCTCTCAATGATTTCTTTTTTTGTTACACACACACACACACACACACGCACACACACACACACACACACACACGCACACATCCCTTCTGAAAATCTGCCATGACACATTTGAAGTCAGAGATCCAGGGTCCTGGTGTTGGAGCTTTGTTAATATTCCCATCACTGGTGCCTTTCATAATTTACAGCAACTAGAGGCTGATAGGTTATTCAACATTTATGAGGCCTGCAATGTATTCCGAGCGGCCTGATTATCTTTACAAATGAAAAAGTTAAATTATTCAACTTCCTTCATTGCCACCTCCCTTAGCAGATGTAGTCTTTTGCCCGAGACACAAACCCTGCTCAAATTAGACAGTGCTTTGATCAGCGCTCCCCTGCCAGGAAAGTTCAATCGCACAGGTCCTTAAGTTCTATTATTTACAACTAATCATGGACTTTGGAGTTTTCCCCCACTTTCACAACGAATAAGACTCTAATAAGAAATAATGGCACAAAGGGAAGGAAAAGGAATGCGGCATCAAATCTGATACGTCAAATGCAGGTGCGCCTTGCAAATCCACGGCCGATTTGGTATTTGGACTTAACCAACCGTGAGAGATTGTAGTTTAAAGCCATAGATTTTTTTTTTGCCTCTCGGAATGTAAAGTCGATAAACGGGCCCGGCTATGTAAATGTTTTCAGCAGCCACAGGGGCTAGTTAAGGGCTTTTAGGGTGTAATTGAGGCTTCTGAACAGGTTCCTCTCATATGAAAGAGGCCTAATGAGACAATAATAACAAAAGATGGACCATCTGCGGCAGACAATGCTTGAAGGTAGCATGCATGAATATATATATATACATATATATATATATATATAT
This sequence comes from Hemibagrus wyckioides, assembly GCF_019097595.1. Lineage (NCBI taxonomy): Eukaryota > Metazoa > Chordata > Actinopteri > Siluriformes > Bagridae > Hemibagrus > Hemibagrus wyckioides. The sequence continues at coordinate 7,967,441 of NC_080718.1, read as the reverse complement.
ATATATATTTACACACACTCACACAGACAGTCGCATGCAAGAACAGCTTCCCAAAAAAATACCCGCTCCCTTTCTCTTCCTGACATACATACACACGCTCAGCAGGTGGACAGTGTAATAGGTGTGAGCGTGCAGGGCTTGAATGGGAATGAGATTGTGTTGGGCCTTGCAGAAGTGAGGATGAAGCGAGAGAGAACTCAGGAAGAAGGGGGGCAGTTGTTTGTTTGTTCGCACACTTGTTTGTTTGTGTTCATGCTCTCTGGGTGGGAGAACGCTCAGTCTTGGCAGCCCCACAATGCTCAGCGGGACCCTGCAGATGGGCCCACCGTTGCCTGCAAAGGCAAACACATGCTGATTGATCAGCGGAGGCCAGTGGGTTGCAGGCTGCCACTGCAAAGATTAGAGGAATCACTGAGGGCCGTCACAAGGACAGAACATTTCACATTAGAGAGTGAGAGAGGGAGATAGTGAGAGTGTGTGTGGGGGTGTGTGACAGAAAGAGACACAGACAGTGAAACAGAGTGTGTGAAAGAGATAGAGTAAAAGAACATGAGAGAGAGGGAGGGAGAGAGAGAGAGAGAGAGAGAGAGACAACATATGTGAAAGAAAAATTGAGTGTGCAAGAGAGTGTGTGTGAAAGAGCCTGTGCAAAAGATTGAGGTGATATAGTGTGTGTGTGTGTGTGTGTGTGAGAGAGAGAGAGAGACAGATTGAAAGGGAGAGAGTGAGAGAGACAGAGAGAGAGAGAGAGAGAGAGTGAGTATGGGAGTGTGTGTGTCTGTGTCTGTGTGTGTATGTGTGTGTGTCTGTGTGCAAGCAAGACAGAGTGAGAGTGTGTGTGAAAGAGTCTGTGAAAAATTGAGAGTGATATAGTGTCTGAGAGAGACAGAGTGTGTGTAAAAGAGAGAGTGAGTGAGTGAGTGAGTGAGTGAGTGAAAGAGAAAGAGTGGGTGGATGAGAGAGAGAGAGAGAGAGAGAGAGTGAGAGAGAGAGAGAGAGAGAGAGAGAGGGAGAGAGAGAGAGAGAGAGAGAGAGGGAGAGGGGAGAGAGCGAGTGAGGGGGAGAGAGAGAGAGAGTGAGAGGGACCTGCACTGTCAAGAGTCCTCACCTGGCTGCTCCTGAACTTCAGCTCACTAACACACAAACACGGTTTTACACAAGGATCAGCTGCACACAAGAACAATCAGACCTCAACAAATGATAACACTACATAAACAAAACTACATCACCCATATGGAACAAACAAACACAAGCACAAAAGTAAAATGCAGTGGCCCTAAATCAATCGACAGTACACTGCAGCTGAGAACAGTGAGTGAACACCAACATAGAATCATGCTGGCAATCATGTAAGTATACACTCGGTAAGCACACGGTGGACAATGTAAGAAATCATGGCTTCCTACAGAGAAGAGTGTGTGCACACACAGTGCAACAACACCACAGTGGAGCTGCACATTCTAACAGTGAGTGAAAAAGTTTCAATGAGTTTTCCCTCCTGCCCATCCTGTTGGGAGAGAGCTGCGTTTTAGCTGGATAGCACATATCCACCTGCCACAACTTGAGGGACAGAAACACACTGACCCACCCATAACACACAGCCCTGTTTGTCTTCTGTATGTTTAATGGTATTCATTTATATTCTATCATGTATATGGTCCTATGTCCTTATGGAAACTCGGTCCTATGTATTTAATGCATTAATAAGAGTTGTTCTTCGCACTGTAGTGCTTTAGCATATACAGGTAGATGGTCATGCCAACAAAGCTTGTTGAATTAGGGAGGAAAAAATTGTGTGATTGTATGTGTGAGAGAGAATGAGAGTCAAAGTGAGGGAGAGAGACTTCAAGAGCAAAGATAAGAGAGAGAGAGAGAGATTTAATGCTAATTCCCACCCTTCAGTCAGCTGAAAGAGCTCCAAAAACCTGAACTGAAATTGCTTCTACAACAAAGATTTTCCTTTTCATAAGTAGAACCAAAAATGTTTGAATGCTCTTTTCTACACAGTTTTATACATAGGCATTCAGATCATACCAGGCCATTCACAGATCTCTTGAGGAACCCTCTGCAGATTTACAAAAAACAACAACAATGGAATGACTAAAAAAAACTAAAAATCAGCCAAGTAAAGCAAAAGACTTTAGACATAAACTGCAGCAGGAACTTTAAACAGCCCCTCAGTAAATCACACTAATGTTAGGAAATCCGCCACTTGAGTTTGAATGTCGAGCTAATTGATTCTCTGCTACGTCCAGCAAACGACTGGCTCGCATAACAATCCTCGCCACGCTCCTCGTAAATTTTCTTCTCCTCGCACAGACACTCTTTTCTGGCCGAAGCGTGGATAAATCATGGCTGAATGATTGCTAAATACAGAAGGTGCATCACGCATTAGGGTGAAAAAAAACATTACCTGGGAGTGACCACGCGACAAAGACAGAGCGTGGACCCAAGACGCTGACGTTATACGGAGCAGGGATTTTCTCCGGGGTGGACACTGGGGTCTGGATGATGTACTGGCTGCTCACACTGCTACCAGCATCGGTGCTGGCCTCCAACTCATAAACGTATCTGCAGAAGCAGAATCATGAAGGAAATATAGACTTCAAATAACTTGCAAAAATCATCAACGTACAAAACAAGTTCATACAAAAGACGTGTGTGTATTTCTTATGTAGTACATTTGTCAGGTAACTGTGTTGTATGTCTCTAGTTCACCACACAAACACACACACACACACACACCCACACACACACACAAGCCTGCATGGAGCCAAAACAGCAATCATTTTTAATATGAAAATCAACACTTCTCTGCAAAACACTATTATTTTGTTCCTGTTTTTTTAGTCAGCATTAATGCAGAATAGATTTAAATATATCCCAAGATATCAAAAGATACCAAGCTAACAAAATACCAAAAAGTGTGCTTTATTCACAATGCATGAGGCTGTGAATTCTCATATTTTCCCATATACGTGGCTTTATAAGTAACAGCATGTCTCCTCTGTGAAATAATTTCTTAAATAAAATCTAAACGTATTTACAATCTAATATGCACCTATGAATGTTTATATGCCCCAAAATACTTCAAATACTTTAATGGAAGGCTTGCTGTTAATTTCCCTTCACCAGCAGAGCTTAAAGCTCCCCAGTGGATCGATAAAGGGTGATGCCATTAAACAGATGACAGTGTTAATGCAATGCTGATCAGTGCCTCCACAGTGATCTTTCAGAGGCCTGATAGATACTTCCACACACGTGCATATGAATGTGTGTTAACGCTCGCCGCTTGGTTATAAAACGCTAAGAGGAAAGCTCTTTCAACACCTGCATGACTTCACAAGATAGATTTAGCTTTTTAACGGTGAGATGTGTCAGTGCAGAGGTCTGCGTCGGCGACGGACGTGGGGTCGTGGTGAACACTGGAGGCTTTTAATTTGCCATAAACTCCGTACACAGCCATTAATACCTTCACATTAACTATTGTTCCAGCACTACCTTTTAAAATAAGCCCATCAGAAATCATATACTGCTCTCATCATTGCCAATAAAGTGCATTAGCACTGCAGATTTGCCAGCGGACACGTTTTACACACGTTCACGCTGAGCCAGCACCAGACGTCTTGTTAGAGATGTGTAAGAAGTCTTAAGTGGTACAAACATGTTGTGATGTACACACTCAGCAAGCAGGAGAAATCTTGGAATAATACATACAATATGTCGACAGGGAGTCTGCGTATTAGATTTAAGTGGCACAGACATGCAGTGCTTTATATCCGGGCTTATGTAGGAATAAAAACATACTAGTGTACGTGTGCAAGTCTTTGCATGGATGTATGATATAATTGCCAAATGCACCGAGCTGCATCAAAGGAAGCGGCATGTTCCTATCAGGTTTGCTCAGATCTTTCGAGGGGGGGAGGGGGGTCGGCTTAATATTTCACTCATCAGACAGACTTTCTACTGTGGTGAGGTATGTGACAGCTAATCAACACTGTCATAAATAATCGATGAGCGTGGCCCACCGGTTAGCCGCTTCCCACGTCTCACTGTAGCCTCGGTGGATAATGAAGTGAACGCTCACCATTGTGCCGTTGCTCACTGAGCTAAATTGGACAAAGGAAAAAGAAAAGGGTCGAGGAGCAGAGAGGGGAATGCCTTTTGGCAGGTCATCTGGAATTACGGCAAATTAAACGTCATGCCTCGACGCGGCCCTCTTTGAAGCGACCATCTAAACAAAGACGGAAAAGGTTGGGGAGGATGGGGAGGGGTTTGACACAGTGACCTATACAAACCATCCAATCAGAGCTCACTGATGGTTTTGACATGTCAAGTATGTGCTGTCAACATGGAATGACAGGATTTTTTTTAAAAAAAAGGAAAGAAAAAAAAGAAAACTGGCTAGTGAAGCTCTGAATGACAACCTGGGCATTAGCTCATCTCTCTCTATAGATAACATAATGAAAACAAACAGATTTATATTGTATCTTAAGCTGCTTATTGGACACAGCCTGTCTTTTCAAATATTTACTCACTATATTGCATAAACAATACAATCCAAATGCATACAGGCAATGTGTGTGTGTGTGTGTGTGTGTGTGTGTGTTTTTACATAAATGAAAAATCAAGATTTTTACGCCTCTGAATGCTCAAAATTTTCTTCCCAGGCAGATGAGAAGATTTAAATGTAAATTATTCATATTAATTATAAACAAAATACAAAAAAATGAGAGAAATGTTGGTACATGTGGAGTTTGAGTGTGGATTTTTTATTTACTCATGTTTGTAATTTTTAAGATAGAAACAAATGAAAAAAATTTGAATCGCATACATTTGTATTTGGGCCCATGAACAATAAATAAATAAATAAATAAATAAATAAATAAACAAACACCTTTGCATTTAAGCATATATAGTTGTGAAATTGTCCAAATTTAAGGAAAAAACAAAAATGTAAGGACAATAAGAACAAAATTAACAAAAGGAACTGATACAAAAAAGTCAATATTAGTAAAAGATTGTATAAATTTTAATTTCATTTAATCATGATTTCTCTACAGCTGCTTTGCGACAATGTTTACAGTTATAAATAAAAAGGAAATCAATTTCTTAAAAGTCAATGAATAATTAATAAATAAAATGACTTCATTTTAATTAAGGTAACAGAACGTACCATTAAAATCTTTTTTTATCCCATTATTATTTAATCCTATTTCAGTTGTGCAACTGTACACAATAAGGTATGACTCGCAGTAACCAGCACTGGACTGATGAATACCTTCAAAGCCAATAGCGCTGTTTATTGGCACACATTTCCCGATTGTTTTCTGAAAACTTTTGACCATATTGGTATTTGAGTGGCTCTCCGTTTGTGAGGAGGAGATTCTTAAAGCGGATTAAAAACGAAGGATTAGGAGCCCCTGATAATCAGCTGCTAATACTGTGTTAAAGATGTGTGTTAGTCATGACAGGACCTGGTGTTAGGCTGCAGGTTGGTGTCTGTGTGCTTGGTCTCGTGTGGGCCACTGGTGTACACACTCTCTCCATCGCGTAGAAGACGGTAGCGTGTGAGAAGGCCGTTGGGTCGGGATGGCTGACACCAATAGAGCTCTACGGCCGTGCTGTTCACCACTATGTGCCTGGGCATGGCCCAGATGCCTGCGTGTTAAAATAAAGCAGTACTGTTAATCTTTTAGCTCTTTCAACTGAAAGGGAGAAAGGAATGAAAATGCCTGCTTAGAAATCAACTGAATAAAAATAAAATGTAAATACAAAAAAATAAAATGCAATGGCAGCTAATAAAAGATATCTTTCATGCTGGACAGGAAGATGTGTATGTGTGTGTGTGTAAGTGCACTAACCTTCTGGTGCATCTTGCAGTGTGCGGCCCATAGATGGCTTACTTGCTCCGCAGCCGGCCACAGTGCAGGCCGTGAGCACAAAGCTGTAGTTTGTGTAAGGCTGCAGTCCTGCAAACACAGTGTAGATACACTCAGTTAAGTGCTGCCACTACACACACAAATACACCCTCCCTCACACACACATACACACACCCTCACACACACACACACACCCTCCCTCACACACACAAACACACCCTCCCTCACACACACATACACACACCCTCACACACACACCCTCACACACACACACCCCTACCAAACTCTGAATGAGACCCCCGCCCATCCCCACCCGTGACATTAGATACTGATAATAGTGACAGATTAGTCTTATGTGTAATTACATGAATGTTATTAATGAGTCTGTAAAACTTTTAAACACACACACACACACCAATATTGTCATTACATTTTATTACTGAACATAATGTGAAAAGAAATTACACACTGATATTGTATTTTGCAACAGACACATCATCTTCATCTGTCAGAATCCAGACTTACAATTTAGCACTTTTTACACTTGTGCAAAATCATTTTGAACAAAATATTATAAATATTTACAGAAATTTTCAGAAAGAAAAAAAATCTTTCTCAGACGAACTATCTGCATTAGGCCGTTGTGGTTGCAGCTCCCAGCCACAGAAGTGAACACTTGTGAGCTGCTGGTTAGTATTCCATCCACCTTCCTTCATTTAACCCAAACACAGATCAATGTTTTCAGAACGCTGAATCGTGTTTGGGTTAAGTAAAGAATTCTGTCAAGCATACTAAACACAAAGGGACAGCCGTTGAACACTGCCTTTAAAGCTTGGCTTCACCATTGCCATGCATGCCATGTCTCGCTCTGTGTGTGTGTGTGTGTGTGTGTGTGTGTGTGTGTTCTGGCATGGCAAATAACCTCATCACAACATTATTTGCAGTGATACTGAATCTTTATCAGGCTACATATTGGATCCCACTGGAAGGATACATTTATTTTGGTATTTACTGATAAGCAGACATAAGCAGTTCCGCTGCTATGGAACTTTATTACTGCAGTTTCAACTAAATATATATATACAGAAATATCTTACACAATCCCTGATAGTTAGCACATCTTTTACTAGAATTATTTCTTTTAGTAGACCAGTGCGTCATCAAAAAAAAAAAACATTTATTCCACTTTAAGTCACTAGAGTATGATTATTATTTTTTACTTAAACATCTTGCTTCTACAGTTTTCATGTGAACTCAAGGGGGCACTCTAAGTCTGATTAAGACGTATGTGACATCAATAAAACTTCAAAAAATAAAAAAATAAAAAAATAAAAAACTCGAAGAGAGACGGTACAATCATTTTAGCGCTCACCCCTTCAAGCATCCCATTTGTAGCGCGAGACTAACGCAAAGTGAAACAATGCCATAACTGTCATCCAAATTGTTCTGTACAGTGCAATGAGGAAGTGCGGGGTAATAAATGACATAAAATGGTCGTTTATTGACAAGCTGCCATTTACTGTTTGCATTAGAGAATATGAGAAGATGATGGCCGCACGTCCCTTCTCCCTAAAGGTACCGGAATGAAGGAGAAAGATCTGGAAAGCTTCCCTTGCTGCACTGGTAAATGCCTCTAAATAATTAAGCACTGACTTCCTGTGTACAATTACTTTTCGTTATTAATTCCCACCCCCTGTCTGGAGGGTATTATGGAGTGATTTGTGGGTTCCACATGATGCTGGAGATGACCTGCGATGCCTTTTACAGGCTCAGCTTCTTCCTCGTCCCTCTGTTCCTCCCCCACTCTCTGCTCAGGCATAATTTAGAGAAGGTTGAGGTTCCTTCTCCTCCTCGCTCCTCTCATGTGTCACAACATGGCCACTCAGATGTGTGTTCTGTGACAGAGAAATATTAGCTCCAAACGGGAGTCAGACAGGCCCGTTCACCAGCTCCGAGCACGAGAAACCAATGACTTTGAATGTTCGTGTTATGTCTGCGTGGGGGACAAGCCATTAGAGCTTGTATCACATTAAATCATCGAGCTGTTTAGCTGTGTCATTTGAAAAGAATACTGAGAGAAATTACTGGCTGTGTGTGTGACTGACTGGCAAGTTAGAAAAATATTATTATCCACCAGAAAAGTAGTTCTGGGGAATTTTTTTTTTCAAAATTGCCTCAAATAATAATAATGTTACTTTAGATACAAAAAAACTGTGGTTAGTGTAAATGCATACATGAAAATATGCACAACCATAATAATAATAATAATAATAATTTATTATTATTATTGTCATATCATTTGATAATAAATTAAAGTTTTGCTCATAAGCAACCTTTTAAAATTATTTTCCCCCCAAAAATCTTATTTATAATTTGTATGAAAAATATTTTGTATTTCTAATATTTGAAGATAAAAACAGTAGAACCCCATAAACAAGGTCTGAGTATAATATTATCAATAATATAAACATGGACATACATATAATACGTGGATGGCAGCACAACATATCCTTTCTATACTTGCAAACATGACTACATACGAGCTGCTAATGAAGAGTCACAGATATATTAGACTCACCAGGGATGTCGGGGAAAATTCAGCAGTGCATCTTCTAAGTAAAAAGCATGTAAATTTTGCCTGGGTTAAACTGTACGAGTCAAGGGGAAGTCTTGAAGTCATGATAATTCTCACTCTCCCTTACTCTCTCATCTCTAGGCAGATAATTTGGCAATTAAGTCTAAACAAAAGGGCATTGTTGTGCAGCGGCACTTTCACTGGAATCATGGCGCTTCGTCTGAAGATGCTGTGAGTGCCTGAGTCAAGGTTAACTTATTCCAACACTGAGGTCAATTACTACCAGCACATTTTGTTTGCAAATGTGCCATGGTATCATTCTCACTCTCTTTCACCCTCCCACACTCTCTCTCTCTCTCTCTCGCTCTCTCTCTCTCTCGCTCTCTCACACACACACACACACACACACACACAAAGCTATCTTCAATCTGCTGTGTTAAGTCCATTCAAAGTCCAATCTTTAGGCTTCCTAAACAATAAACACTTAGCTAAGGAAAAAAGCTGCAATTATTCAGCTGTCATTTTAAGGAAGTAAGTGTTCTACCTTTGGTATTGGCTTTTCTTTTCTTTTGGTGAGACAAAGCAATTTAACACAAGTGATTCTTTCCTTATTCGGTTATTGTTTTTTGGGAGGGCCTTGACCATAGAGGCTGTGAAGTTTCAAAGTGTGTGTGTGTGTGTGTGTGTGAGAGAGAGAGAGAGAGAGAGAGAGAGGGCGCTCTAATAGCACAATCACGTCAGACATTTGGGACGCAGACGACTCTGGACTCCTTTTGTCATTTCTTCGACATAAACAAATGCAGCATGGATATCAAGGCCTGCTTCTGCCTCTCAAGAAGTCCTAAATGTGCTGTGCTGCCCACCCGCCAAATCCGCCGTCATACCGTCACATGCCTAGAATCCCAGAGCAATCGATTGGCTCCTGCTGCCATGTGCCAACTCCAGGGCCTTCAGAGAGAAAGGGTGAAAGACGCAGCGCTGAAATATCTTTACTTAGCAGAGAGCTGCTTGGGTGCTTTGGAAGAGCCCCGATTTCGAGCTTACACACAAACATGCGCTGCTTTCCAGGACTTGGTTCCAGCATGCAGTGGGTTTTGATGTCTGAGAAATGACAAAGCAGCTCTCATGAGTAACGGCAGACAGGATGCCAATGGAGCAAGTCTGCAAATCATTTCACAAAAAAGTGCTAACTGTTTATGCCATCCAATTAAACTCACATCAGACCTCACGTCTGATGAAAGACTGATGTTAAATAAGTGAAATGTTAGATTTTTTTTTTACTCCAATAAATGAAAGCAATTTACCAATTTACCAGAACGTGAGTGTTTGAAAGGGAGTGCTGCTGGATGCTTCTGCTCACTCCGCTTGCCTGTTTTCAGCACTCCCAAAGCCGACGCTCTCTCTCTCTCTCTCTCTCTCTCTCTCAGGACAAGCTCTCAGCATGCTGTTTCATTCATATTAATTGTGACTGGAAGAAGATCTGACGCTTCCCAAAAAATATGCGCCTCACTCAGATTTGATAATCATGTCATTGATAGTGTCGGCAAGCGAGGAACGACTAGCATTTGGCTTTCTTTTTTCTCCCCTCATCCTGCCACATGAATTATGCATATCATATTTCCTCCAGAGAGGGACACTTAAAGCACATATGTCCTATTTGCATAGAGCCATCTACATAAATGTTTTACAAATAAATAAAACAGCTTATTATTATTATTATTATTATTATTATTATTATGCACTGGACCATTATTATGCATAACTATACTAGTACTAATACACCTTGGTAGTTTTACTTTTACCTAATAATAATAATAATAATAATAATAATAATAATAATAATAATCAACATTATCGTTATTCATTATTCAAGATTCAAGATTATTGTTTATTAAATATTTATCAAATAATTTGTGGAATACTACTACTACTTAACCTAAGTATTATTATTATTATTATTATTATTTTTTATTATTACTATTATTATTACTATTATTATTATTATTATTATTTCTTGTTGTTGCACAAATTATTCAATAATATAAAATTAATAATAATATTAATCTGATTCCAAGACAAAAGCAAAAATAGGTCTTTACACAGTGAGCCACTCTCTCAGCATGTGTGAAAAGCTGTGTGTTGTGAAGCTGCCTGTTTCCGTGTGTTAAGCTCGGCAATTGCGTGTGTGTGTGTGTGTCCCCGTGCAAATTCTCGGCCCAGCAACGGATGGCTCAGGGCCAGAAATGCAGCTCCACTCCTGGGCAGATATAAAAGAGACCCCACAAATCACGGGGGCCCTGGTGCCTGATGGGCAGGGCAGCACGCTCATTGCGGGAATCAGGTGTAAATTCAGTCATTAGATTGCTTCCAGAAAACAGCGTGCATAAATAAAGGGCTGTCTGCACTGAGGGGACGCTGGACCTACTCCCTCTTCTCTCAGTTCATACTGCTGCTACTCTGCTGCTGCTGCTGGAGGTGTGAGGGAGTGGCTGCTCTCAGCTGCCAGATAGATTCATCACTCACTCTCGGAATGCACACGCTCACACACGAACACATGCGTGCACACTCATGCACACACTTTTGCTACTACATTACGTCACATGATGTGCAGACCAGTGAATGTGCTATATTCTATAAAGAGTATTGTTTCTAAAGTGTGTCTTGAGCAGACTACAATCATGTACTGCTGACCAGAAACAGAAATCTTTACAAGTTTAAGTTTACAGCTTAGTTTATTGCTAATATCACCATCACTCACTGTGTTTTTAACTTGCTTATACAAAGTGGCCCAAAGATGCTTGTGGAGTGGAGTAAAACTGGAAAATACACACTGCAAAAGTTTTATACCTTGGACTGTATGCTCCATCTCTCCATGTGTATGTGTGTGGATGAGCCCGACTCCAGTCTGGTTAAGCCGATACTCCCGTACAACTCCGTTCGGTTTAGAAGGGGCGTCCCAGGTGATGTGAAGAGTTTTGGGCCCCAGAGCACTCACTGCTGGAGAAGCTACCCCTTCAGGTACCCCCTGGACAGTCACTGCCACCACCTAGACACACACATGCGCACACACACACACAGAAAGGAATTACAGAGCAATTTGCCCTAATGGAGGCTTGGATATCCTTCTCTAATAGAATGTCACTAGTGGTTTCGGTTCTTGTCTTTAGGAGTGGCAGACTATTAGGAGAGGGCAGGGAGAGGTGGTTAAGGTTCTTTCTTTCTTTTTATTTTTTTCTGTCTCTCCACTGTTCTCTGCTTGTTTGCAGCCTGGCCCAGGCACTAGCCTGATGTGCTTTTGTGAGCCCACAGAGTGTCCACAGAGATTAAATCAGCATCCTCAGGCCCCCATGCCCTGGCAGGTAATTGCTCCCCCTGTATTGGGGCCTACAATAATTGCAACTGTTTGGATAATGCTTGCAGGTGTACAAGTTAATCCCTCCTCCATGCTTCACTTAAAATCTGCCAAGTTTGGGAAGAAGAGGAAAACGACGGAGACGGAAAAGTATCATCAGGGGCCCAGAGCTTTAACAGGGCATCCTAAGTGCGTCTCGGAAAGTGCTGTTTCCGTTCTCTCCAGTTTCTTCAGCACGCCTCGGAGAACAATAATCACCTGATCTAAAATGGGACACGCAGAGAGTTGAGTAAGTTCTTTCATCTGGAGCAGACGGCAATTATAGCAAGATAACACTGATGTGGCTTAGATAGATGCTCCTGAAGAACCATACGCTGCTATCAGAAATATCCAGTCGGCTCAGCACTTCATAATTAGACAGCAGGAGCAGGGCTGGAAGAACGAACTTCTGCAGACCCATCACGCTATTTTCGTGCTTCCATGTCAATAAGAGTGGATAAAAATATGAACAATGATGGGTTAAATCAGGTTTGCAAACAACCAAAAATAGTAGGTGGATATAAATATGTGTATGGAGAAATCAATTTTTCTTTAAGATGAACTTCCATTCTAGCGCAGGACAGCACAAAAAGACTAAGATAGCATATATACTCAATGGAAATGTGGCTTTTTAATGGCTGTACATTTTAAAATAGTAGTATCCGAATCTCTATTATTTACTGTGTAAGCCATAACAATACTTTGTAAAATAAATGAAACAAACATGCAATTGTGAGTTTCTATCACTACCCCTTTTGCACCCATATGGGGTCACAATGCCTCGTTTTGGAGCTCGTGGGTTAAAAGGTAAAAGGGAGTCTCATAAGGTTTAAAGTTGAGTGCAACTGTTTGATGTTTTGTGCATAAAACATTTATATGGAAAAAAATTCCAACAGGTAATTAAAATGTAGACATGGCATTACAGAATACTGCTATCACATGAAGACATATATAAATATGCTTTTTTTTCACACTATGAATGATCACATTTGGGAATTCATGTTCCAAGTGATAATGAAGTCTTATTGGTATGAAATCAATTTCAGTTGTACAAGTGTGCAAACCTTTGCACTTGACTGTAGGATATGTGTATGAAGAATTTAGAATATAATATATGTTATATGGTTCACTATATGGCCAAAAGTGTGTGGACACCCTACCATCACCCCCATATGTGCTTGCTGAACATTTCTTTCCACGTTGTCCCTCTTTCCTGTTACAATAAGCTTCACTTTAATGAAGAGGCTTTCCAGCTACAAGAGCTACGAGCTACAAGAGCATTAGTGACATTGTGCACTGATATTTTTATATACCTCGCTTTGTGTAATGGGGTACTGTCATGCAGGAACAGGTTTTGGGCTGGGACATATGAGTGTAATGGAAACTTTGTCTAGCTTCCTTCATTAGCTTCCAACACTTGAAGTCATTTAGGCAACTCGGTAATGAACTGAAGTTACACACTCACTCTGGGGGAATCTGTGCAGCCGGCTGTGGTGCAGGCTTTCAACTGGTACGTGTACTCATGGAATGGCCGAATGCCTCCGGCGTCAGTAAAACTTTTCTCGGTTCCACGGTAACGCTCCCGTCCGTCTCGCAGGACCACATAGTGGCTGATCTCGCCTGGTGAAACATAAAAACATGCAAACACACAGTGAGAAATAAAAGGTAGTGAGGAGGAAGGGGTTTAAGTTTTCCAACTTTATTCGTCTACCCTTCTATCTCCCCCCTTTTCTATGTTTCTTCACCTCATTCTCTGTGTCCCTGTTGTCTGAGACAAAGTGTGGAGGCGGAGGACTAACTTCCCCTTAAATCACAGCAGATTGGGCTTTAAGCCTTTTGATTAAAGAGTAGAATGCACTAATGAGCAATCAACGTGTTTCTTTACATATTTAAATGGTCCAGAAGTTCCCTCAAATGGAGCTTGTTATTTCTACTTAGCGCCATGTTTATGCGCATGTGAATTTAGGCATTCATAAATTATTCGGCTGGGAGATGCAGATGAAGTATGGTAACTGAGGGAGCACTGCTACATCAATCAGCCAGATCCATTTCGACCCACCCGCCAGGTTATTATCACGGTTGATTCTAGTTCAGGTGTAGAAATGAGGCTAAATGTGCAAAACGACAACGCAAGAACAGATTAGCAAAACAAGCAGCTTGGTGATTAAAGGATCAAACAGGAATTTCTGTAGTGTGAAGACCAGCGAAGTACAGCAACGATGACTTTGAAATTATTACAGTGGCACAGCTAAAGCCTCCCTTCTCTGTTAGGAACTATGTAACATTGTGACCCTATATATATATGTATGTATATGTATGTATATATATATATATATATATATATATATATATATATATCAGATAACAGTTACCATTAGCCTTAATAGGTGAAGACCAGTTAAGTAGGATGATGTCATCTCGGAGGCCCACTCGGCTCCAGCGGGGGGGCAGGACACCTTGAGGTACGTCCTCTTTAGTAGTGACCCATGAAGGCAAGCTAAACCCATGGGCACGCCTGTTCCATGCAGACACTCTGTACTCATAGGTGGTGTAGGGTTCCAGGTTTGTATCTGAATAAGCATGCAAAACCGTAAAGAATGTTCATATTAGCTTGGTGTGTAATGCAATGCCACTGTATCTGTATCTGTTCAAAGCTCCAAATAACTCCAAATATCCAAATCTAAACCAAAGGTGTCTTAAAAGTAGCCTTTTAAAGGTAACAGGTTAAAAATGTGAACAAACAAACAAAAAGAAATGAATTAATTATTAAAAAAAGAAAGATTTTAAGTAAACCTGTGGGGGACAAAAGAATTTCTGGATAAAAAAAACAAAAAATTATTGATAATATCAATAAATATCAATTTTCAGAACAAAATTCCTTATTCATGCAACTCCTGAACAGTTCATCAACCTCAGCTACATCATCCGAATTTACAATTGGTCTCTACATGCCATAGAAAGTGACAATTCTCATAGACCTACTATTTATAGATGACTACAACAGCCTCCTAGTAATTTTTATTGGATTTACTTTAGATTTTTAGCTTTGATACGTTTCAGAATGAGGTTCCTTAAGTGGCTTTTTCAGTATCATATGAAATTACAGGATTATTTTCATTCAATAATCATAAATTACACATACATATAGAACATATAAATGAATATTTTTCAATCACCAAAATGATCCCTATGTGTGCATGTGTTAGCCTGTGCTATGTGAGGCTGACGGGTCTATAAATAGTTTTGGGCCTGTTTATACAGAAATATGTAAGAAATATGCTTTTTACTTTGGAGTTAGGCAAATGTACAAAAAATGTGCACCCTCTATTTGTTTGTGTATTTTTCGTATCTGTATTTGTTTAGAAAGCGTTGCTGTGTTCTGAACACTGTAACCCTCATAGATGCTTTGATAATCCATTCCAGCAAGGTTGTCACTGAGCTGAGGCCATATGTGGGATGCTTACTTTATGAACCCACAGGAGAGTGGTGAAGCGTTAGGAAGCAGCTTCCTCCATATGAAAACAAGGCTTAGCTTTGAAGACTGGCCTGGGACCTCTGTGTTTATTGCAGTGTTTTTCTTTATTGGTGCAACAACTGTTTGGTGTAAGTGTTTGTGTGTTTGGGGGGAGGTCATGGGTGTAAATCACTTAAATGGGTTTGTGACACCTGCAATGCTAGAAAGGACCTACATCACTGCATCCTGCTAGCTCATGTACATCACAGAAAGCAAAATGTTTCATCACTCTTTTCTTTTTTTTTCTTCTTTTTTTTAAATTTTATTAAACAGGGAAATGATCTAATATTCTCAATCACATTAATGCCTCAGAGACTTAACTAACATCTCTCAACATCTCTCTCTCTCTCTCTCTCTCTCTCTCTCTCTCTCTATATATATATATATATATATATATATATATATATATAGAGAGAGAGAGAGAGAGAGAGAGAGAGAGAGAAAGAGAGAGAGAGCGGGAGAGAGAGAGAGAGAGAGACAGAGAGAGGGAGGGAGAAAGAGAGAGAGGGAGGGAGTTCAAAAGTGGAAGTCAGTGTCCCTTGATTAAACAATTCCAATAAAGGCTCACAAAGCTAACAGAACAGGATGGCCATATTGGAGGAAGCCGGGGAGCCGGTCTCTGAGAAGTATTCGTCTGAGCGTGCTCAGTGTCACTCGTCTGCAGGTTGTTAGTGTGGGGGCGCATGAAACATCTGGAGGCACGTGGGGCCGCCACAGCTTTAGATGCTTGTGCCCAGATGGCGGCACAGCGCTGACTAGAATCACTCTGGTTGCTCCAGCCAGCCCCGCTGAACTCTTGCATTAGTCTTGATTAAACAGACACAACTAACCAAATAAATAACGTGCTGAAAGAAGTGATTGTGCGATCCCTCCAGTCAGCCAGATAAATAGATGTGAAAGCCAAGCAGGCGCTTCGGCTGCCGATCTGGAATTTTTATTGAAGCTGTGATTTGGGGTGATTAACATTCACTCATGCATCAGAGGAAGCGGAGGATGTGAATAGCGTCAAAAAAAGTTTCCTCTGCAGAAAATGTATCGCTTTTTTAAACAAATCAGTATTTTGACCTTCTACCAGTAGATTGAGTTAGCTGGAAAAGTATTAGTGATGGAATTGTCATTGGAATGATGTGGTTTTGAAAGCACATAGAAATAAAGAGCATATTTACACTGTACTGTACCACTGTACCTGTATTTCTGTCTGTATTTTTTCTTTATCTTGCTCTTCATTTCTTTATGATACTGATTTTGGAAAGAAGCAAATATGACTGAGACGGTCAGAGTGTTGCGACCTTGTAGCAATACCTGTAAAATAGTATCTGTTGGCCACTCCGCTGTAGACAAGCTCCTCAGCTGTTGGGCAGAGGCGAGTATGTGCTGGATCAGAAGGCTGCAATGGTTCAGGTAAGACTGAGGAAGACTCTGAAGATGATGGCCTGTCCAGCTCGCCTGGCACCCAGGTACAAGTGAACTGATTTGGGTTAAAATCACACACACCGCAGTAGGCCCTTGAGGCGGTAGATACAGGACAAAGAGTGCTGGGGCGACACTTCTCCTAAAGGACACACACAAACACAAATCATTAGTGACATGATTTCGGGTGACTCTTGGGTGTCGCACTATACCAGCTTGTGGATCTCTATGCCTCAATGAATAACGTAGAGGCTCCTTAATGACGTAATTACAAGTTAATGACAGTTTGCTTTTCTTCACACTCTCTCTTTGGCTGCCAAGCTCAAGCTGAGTTGCGGTATGTTACAGCGAGCAAATCTGATTAATGAAGTTTGAGTGTGAGTTCTCGCTTCCTGACGGGAGACGCGCATACATCACAGCTCTCTGCCCCGTAGTTCTCACGTAGCTTCATGATGTGGCGAGGAATACTTGCGCCTAATAACACGAGCACGGCCAACAATAGTAGAGAGGAACAAAATCTCTAGCATACACAGAGAGATCGAGGAGGAGCTTCTATTTGGAGGCCATTCAGACCCTCAAGTAGGACAATACTCAGAACCTGGACTTTTCTGGAATGTCTACACGACACACACTACCTCTCCTGTACACACTGCACAGCAACCACATCTGTACTTCATTCATAATTCACTGTACTACCACTGATCTTCATTCATGTATATTCATTTCCATATACTTCTTCCTTCCCCTTTTTCATTTTTATTCTCATTTTATTGAAATTTTATTCTTAGCATATTTTCATTCTTAATAAATCTACTATTGTAAAGAAATAAAGTCTATGAACTACATAAAGCATTTCAATACATGTTGTACTGTGTACTATGTGGTTGTATATATGACAAATTTGAATTTGATAAAAACAGATCTGAGAGCATCTGAGTCTCAGTCTCAACTCTAATGAGCTTCAGTTACAATGAAAATGCAAATCAATGGCAGGAAGTGAACCAAATATGGCTCATACAGTATTATAGGATTTTGGGCAGCGTTTTTTAATTTTTAATTTAATTTTATTTATTTGGGCTGCAGAAAGTGTTCTAAATATTTGGAGTAGCAAAAAAACCTGCAGGTGACACAAAACATTAAAAACAATGTTCTTTTAGTTCTGTGTTCATGGTTTTGAGTTCTACATGCACTACATGCAGATCTCGTTACCTTCAGTTTTGCGGTATTTCTGACCACGCCTTACTGACTAATAATTTTCAAATGATGTAGTCCTCTGTAAGGATTTACCATCTTAATCAAAACCTCAGCTTTGACATGCCACTACAAAAACAGATGTTCACCTCACTGGTCAGATGTGAGGTCACACTAACAGCTAGTAGAGTCAGTTGGCATTTTGCTGGACATTTCCTGCTACCTGCTCCTCGCTAGTTTTGGTTAACACGTACGTTTTTATTAACATTTATAACATCCCTTAACGTTTTTCCCTTATAAGCAATAAAAATAAGCATTTTTTTAATGTCCGCATGCTCATGTGATAACATGTTATACCATGATGATGAGGTCATGTGGGGCCCGGTCTGCACACACAGCCACGTCTGGGTCGAACCCGATGCCGTTACAGCACTCCTGGTCCTGCTCGATCACTTCAGTCCAGCAGCACTTCAGAGACTCTGTCCTGTTCTCCAGCATGTGAGTTTTCGGCTCCTGATCCGGGCCACCACAACATAACATTGTGGATGTGTTGATGTATTGTTCTCCACAGCATGCCATTCCTGCGCACACACACACACCCCATGTCTATAATAGAAAAAGCTCTTACACAATAACACATACAGAATTGTTTGGAAGTTTTTTTTGGAATTTTAAAGGAATGTTTCATACAAAATCCTAAATAAAAAAAACTGAATCTGCATATATTTAAATAACTTGAAAATCTTGAGAGTCTTGAATTGGCTCCATTGACATCTTCATTACTCCAAAATTACTATATTTACTGCCATATAAATGAAAATATTAAGTTCTCAATTTGTTACTTTTAATCATTCCTTTGTTATTCAGCACTCTGGAGAAAACCAAAGAGCTTTCTACCCAGATGATAAAGTAGTTGAGCTGTCTGTCAGGTAATGAATATTACATATACATAAATAAGTAAAATATCAGTGCAGTCAGGGCCATGTTTCAAATTTAGGAATAGGTGAATATTTGTACAGAGTAGATAGTTGTCTGAGATTCAGAATCAGCTCTTAGATGCCACAGTGAGAAAAAGCTGCTCGGAAGCCTAACAAGAAGAATCAAACAAAAACCTACTTCAAAATATTTAATTAAAAAAGGGGTGTTAAAAAGAAACCATATGTTAAGTGCAAAATATCACATGCAGACATGTTTTCCATAAGGGTGCCAATACTTTTTTATTAGTCAGTATAATTCTGTTTAACAAATATAGTCACACGCTCAGAGTGAAGCACTGCTGTTTTTGCTCAGCTTTGGTCAGCTATAGTTTCAGAGGCAGCATGAGGAAGAGGGAAACGAAAAGCACAGCGTCGGCTGTGGGGAAATCAAATCGCTCTTCTGCCATCAGATTGTCTCGTCCCATCAGGCGTCACTTTCTCAAACCCATCAGACTGCATCCTCTCCCATTACCTTTAAAAGCATCAGCCGCCGACTCCACGCACGCTTATTCTGCATCGACACAACACGCTCGCGCTCTGAGACGTGAGGGATGAACCTGCCACTGCAATTTCTCGTGTTAGGTGCGTTTAGAGGTGCAGTCAGTGTGACGCTTTAAATTTAGTCCTGGATTAGATTGTACTTTTGACAGGAATTCATTCAGTCAACAAGGTGCTTAGTCAAATGCAAAAAAATAAAAACATACATGATTAAATTATAATTAAACACATTTCATTCCTGGGTCGGTTTTTTGTGTTTCTTTATGAAATTCATGACAAAATTGTTTTGTTCATCAGTCTATTCAATAACTAATGGCACCTTCATGAAAATATGGCTGAAATGATTGCATAAAATAAACGTTACACATCGTTTTTTCAAACTTAAACAACAGGAGAAACTTTTCCCCCCCTATTAAACTAATTTGAGGGTAAAAAAGGATATTTAATGTAAATAAATCAGACTCTATGTCAACAAAAGATCACCCATTCCTTAACATACAGTACATCTTTCTTCACTTTCATAAAGATTACTAATAATGTTGGAGCTCTCCTGTGGTTAGTACTTGCACATTTGATCCAGAAGCGGATCAAAATTAGAGCAATTAGGTCATATTCTTCACGCAATATCCTATTTGTATAACCTAAGCCAGATTCGAAATAACCTCCATCCCT
This sequence comes from Hemibagrus wyckioides, assembly GCF_019097595.1. Lineage (NCBI taxonomy): Eukaryota > Metazoa > Chordata > Actinopteri > Siluriformes > Bagridae > Hemibagrus > Hemibagrus wyckioides. The sequence continues at coordinate 7,947,331 of NC_080718.1, read as the reverse complement.
GTTCTGAGGCATACGAGCGGTTTACGGTTCGTCACAGAAGGTGTCTGATCTTAAATCATTTTCTTATGGATCTCCATAAAAAAGGGAAGTGCAGCCAAACCCGTTTCTGATGCCTCACTAACAGGAAGAGACTGCTGGTTTATTTTCATGGGTAAACCATTGCTACAATAATCACCATCAGCCTCCAGTATGATAAATTGCTAATTGTTCAATACCCTAATCAGCGTTCATTCTTTGCACAGATAAACTGTGACAGCGCCATTAATTTAAATAGTAATTTCACTTAACAGCCAAAACAGCGGAGCAGATTTTTACGCAACGTTTTTCGAGAGGGCTGCATCCATCACGGTGCTGCGGTGACATAAAGATGTCTGACGTGCACTAACTCACTTAGGGACAGCAGATGTTGCAGCTCTGTGCTCAGTGGCAATTCCCATGGTGTATTACTTCAGCTCCAATGACTTGCAGATAAACAGCTCAACAATTTTTCCAAAATAGCTCCGCCATCCTCTACGTTTCTCCAAACCCACCCTCTACTGTGCTGAATTTTTCATGATACTTTGACGGAAGTGCCGTGAACTTTGACACGGTGACCCCTTTAACTCTGGAGACGCCTCTGTAATTGTTCTCTAGACTTGACCTTCATGTGTCAAGTTAAAAAAAAATTCACCCGGCTTCATCTTTTCCGCTTTGTTTCAATATAAAAAAAAAAAGAACAGGGATCTGGCACTCGCAGGTAATCAGTACTGAGCTCAATAAATGCACATTGTTAGCACACACTTTTTTTTCCCACCCCAAGCTCCATAAAATGATTTTGCTAATCTTCAGATTTCTGATGGATTTGCATACATTCATTAGAGTGTGAGTGAATGCGGTGAACATAAGGTGCTTAGGCTCCCTGAATTAAGGTTCATTCATTTAATGATAAGTAAATATTTAGTCTGCAATGAACAACTGATAAAAATGTGCGCCGTGGCTTACGCGCGAGCCTTTGGATACGAGAGACGGAACAAATGAAAGCGCTGAATACAAACTGAATACATTAGCGGCACAGCGAGACACATTTTTCAAAGTCATGATCAGAGAGCACACAAGGACTTTGCTGCCTTTATAGCCTCCAGTCAAAAAAAAAAAAAAGAAAAAAAGAAAAAGAAAAAAATCGTACAAAAGGTATCATATGACGGCTTTGAAATAAAAAAGAGCATCCCATCCACTGGTGTATTTTTATTCATTTATTTATACTTCGTCCTCCTGTGGGAGCCATGACAAGAAATTACATTAAATTGACTGTCTTCTACCAAATCAGATCCCACATGTGTCCCCGTCCCTGTGTCTTCGCCAATATGTATTTTATCAACTGGCTGCATTAACAGATGCCGCAGACGGAAAATGCTTGGGTGGCAGGAACACTTTCAGCACTCTTTGGGGAATTTGAGAAATGGAGGTGAAAAAAAAGCCAGAAGGCAGAATACACTGCATTTATGTGCTTTCTCGTGGAAATGTAGAGATTACGGCGGCATGGTCGCACGCATAAAACTCAACGCACAAACCCAACGCTAAAAGGTCATAAATCTAGTCAACTTTCGATTAATCAGATCATGGACCACCTGGGTGGAGCTGACATGATAGAAATATAAAATCCTAGAGTACTTGCTTTCTATGACTCTGACTATGAGGGTAATGTCATAACCTTATTTGTTGACAGTTATGATGAGTGTCTTGAGGGAAACTCGGGGACTTCTAAATAGAATAGAATCCTGATGAAAGTGGAAGGACAAAACAGGAGGGAAATTTGATTCAAGATTTAAAGAATTTATTTGTCAGATAGAGTACATGAATTGCAATGAAATGAAAACCTGGACTAAAGATAACTCCTCCTTAGCTGGTGCATGTAAATAAATAGAAGAAACTAAATTAAGAATGAATAGAAATAAAAATCAGTGTGCTGCTGAAAGAGCGTGAACAAATCTAAAATGCTTAGATTAAATGCACTGGGTGGGTGGGAGGTTCGGGGGGGGGATACAGACTGCACACCATTTGACTAAAGCCCAAGTGTAAACTTTTCATTTCAACAGATCTGCCACCCTCTACGCTAAGCAGACTTCTTATTCCACCATTAGCAGCATGTACATTCTGCTCACGCCTCTCTTGGTGATGTTTAGTAATACCTCGTGGATATTAGAGACAATTAAACCAACTTAACAGAAAAGCTCTAACCGTCTTGCGAGGTCGTGTCTTAATCTGCTCGGTTTGCTCTTCCTCTTTGAAAGGAGATTTAGGCATGTGCATCTCGTTATGTGCGTTCGGCAGAACGACGAGGGGACACAGGAAGCAGGGTCGAATGTGTGAAGCTCGGCTCTAACGGCAAAATGTTCAACTATCACTGTTGCAAAATGTTCCTGCTGCAAAATGGTCATTGTGTCCTTGAGAACATATTTGATTATTAGCCTCTTTTGGACATTATGGTCATTTTCAAGAGCCGTCGTTACTCGTTGCCGTCGTCGATGTCTCTCTCTCTCTCTCTCTCTCTCTCTCTCTCTCACACACACATACACACTCTCTCTCATCTGCTCTCTCTCTCTCTCTCTCTCAGGCCCAGAGCTTTTAACACTTAAACAGTGCAAAATATTCAGAGTTAACCTTGAGTGTTTGATATGGGTGCAGTGCTTTTTTAGACAGAACTCTGCACGCACGCAGATATGAGCACAGCCTCAGAGAGAGACCGTGACTGAGCCCTGCGTAATACAAATACAAACTTTCAGCCTTATAAACACACTGTGACACCTCCACCCTTCAGGTCTCAATAACCTCTATGTACAGATAAATTAAATTTGTTCAAAAAATTAAAAAAATCTGCAATTCACATAATCCAAATTCTAATATTTTATCTTATAATATTTTTTACTGTAATTTATCCTCCATGCTAAGATGAAGTGAAAATCAATTTTTCCCCCCACATCCTTCGGGAATGCGTTTTGGTTTTTGCACGGGATCTTAGGCAAATGTCTGGGCAGCTTTTCAAACAGCTGATAGCTGTCTCCCACAATTCCGTCTCCCTCCTGCCGGCAAGCCGCAGCTCCTGACAGAATGGAGTGTAATGTGTGATAGATCGTACTTTGGGGACTCTGTAATCACATTTCTCTCTGCCATCAGCTGGAGCTCGGCAGGACCTCCTCAGAAAAAAAAAGTTGCATTTCTCCCGATCTGGAGGAGCGTCTGACGCCATTCTTCAATGTCAACGTGCTTCTGAACGGCGCAAAGTTACAGATTAGGAGATCTAAAAATGCGAACATACAGAACACGAAATCTAGCATGCCTGGTATATAGAGAAGAGAAAAACTGCAAGGTATTCATATAAAATCAACCAGGTAATTATTCTGTGAATATAAACACCACACAGAGGTTATTAACCGTAATAGAAGTTCATTTATTATTTATTTAAGCCATTTTTTCTGATTAAAGTAAACAAATTATTTCTACTCCTTGTACTATTTTTTTTAGTTGGCCAAGCTGCCTCACCTTTGCCCAGAACAGATGCTATACATTATTTGGTTGTTAACTTATTTTACCACAGGAATCCATCCCTCCCTTCCCAAATATCTCTAATAAGGAAAATGGAGTCTTAGGAGAGCACAAGTGTCTTTATCAAGGTTAAGTAGCTAATTCAGTAAAAGAGCAAGCTGAGAGTGTGTGCGGCGGACGCGGTGTGAGCTCGCGGTATTGCGCACCGGCGGCCAGCCTAACGGGCAAATGGCCTTTAGTCGTCCTAACGGCACTATTCATCATAACATATGCTCTCTCCACGACGCCGATGCCTTAATGAAGGATGGCTTTTTCATCAAACTTATTTTAGAAGATGAAGCAAATTAAGGAAAGGGAAAAAAGAAACAGGCCAGGAGATTTCTAAGCAGAGAAGCATGAGCGTGAGAAAACAGTGTTGAGGAACTTAGTTTGGGAAACCCAATAACTAAAATATTTGCACCAAGAACATTTTCAGTTTTAACACTAAGGTACCTAAGGACACTCTCAAAAAAGGGACAGGGCTGAATAATCGCACATCATGCACAAGATGATTAACCAACAGCTGAAAATTATTGCAGCAGTCCCAGAGGTGCCATGAAAAGGACTGGGAGAGGGTGTTAGCATGATAAATACACTGATGTCACTGACCTCATGGTGGCCATTATTTCAGTTGCATCCTGGGAGCACGCTGTGGCCTTGGCACGACTCTGGTTGGTGCGTGGATGTGTGCATCTCCATCATCCAGCCTGACAAAGATGGCTGACACTGGGGGCCTGTGCCCGTTTGGTCCATCTGTGCCCAGGTGCCCGCTTTAGCATGGCACGGCGGGGTAGAGGGGAGGAGTCTGAGTGACCCCAGAAGGGTTCAGCTCCTCTGACACTTTGCCACATTGTCATTAGAAAGTCACCAAGGACTGGGGCTCAGACTAAGCCACCGGGAAGTTCCACTGTCCTACATTTACTTTTTGTCGTCTCACTTTAGTGTACTTTGTGCACTCAACTCACCATAAAAATAAAGCGAATATCTTTAACTTTTCCTCACCTACACAGCGGGACAGGGCGGAAATGTATGTGAACGAAGGCTTTACCTGGAACAGGAGCGTATGCTGTCCCTTTGTGGGTGTCTCCGCAGCACAACACTTCTTTAGAGACCAGCTTTCCTCCGCAGCATTGCGATCTGTATCCATCATGAAGGAATCCGTTGCAGCAGACCTGCCCGGCCGTGGAGGAGAAGGGCATCGGCCCGCAACACGAATCACCAAAACCGATGGACACTCGCAGGTTATAGGGATCTGGACAACAGACCTCACCTGGAGAAAGTGAGAATGAAGAGTGTCCTCAAATCCACATGAATAATAATGAGTTTATGTGTGAAAAAAGCTATTAAATCACTATTTTAAGTAAACACAAATTTGTGTTGTACAGCTGAGTGCAAAAGTTTGTATCCCCCATACTTTCTGACTGGAAAATGAAACAATATCCCTATTTTTTATGTAGAAGGAATTAATGTGAGTGGATCCTTTAGCAAGATTTAATGACAATCTAAAGGAAAAAAAACATTTGGTTTTCCCACTATTAATACACAAGCAGTGTGCACATTTTTTCTTACTTGTGATATTGCATAAAATCTGTTTGATTTCTATATATATTCTACAAATATTATTCGTTTTTGGCAATTGTATATATATATATATATATATATATATATATATATATATATATATATATATATATACAATATATATATAAATGTCCATCATTTCCATCATTAGCAAGTTATTACAATTTTCAGAGCAGCACGTGTAAGGTATAACTTTACAAACTTTCTACACCTTTTAAAAAGTGCCAGATTCCAATGAAAGTCAGATAATTATAAAAAGTAGTTATTAAGTTATTTATTGAATACAGATTTTTTGTTCCCTCTGAAATCACTTGTACTAAAATGTGTGGATTTTGTTAGCATCTAGAATCCTGGAATTTTTGATTAAAAAGTAGTAAGTGATATTTAATGAAATCCAAAAATACAAATATATAAGATATGAAACTGTAAGTAAAAAAAGAACATATAAAGAATCTAAATATATGTTTTTAAATACTTTACGCATGAAAGGGTTAAGCAAACAGACCTATATATGAGTAGAGGGAGCTGTATATGTACCTGGATGGATGGGGACATAATAATCACCACAACACTGGTATTGTGGTAGAAACCCATGTAGTTTCCCTCCGCAGCAAACACTCCCAGAGTCATTTACAGCTGGTAAGTAGCGCTCATTACAGCACTGGTGTGATTCTTTAAAGCTATGTACAGTCTTTTCACAACACACCTACACAAAGACAAATCAACATCAACATCATATAGACAAAACGCATTAAAGAACAGATCATGTATATAAACTGCTTTAAAAAAAGAAGTTTCTTTTAGTTCAAGGAAATTTAAGAAGATGGGAGGTGGCAATGCCTCGGCCCCTGAGGAGGCCCCACTCAGGCTCGTGGAGGTTCAGGGAGTGGTGTGGCCCTGGGGTTGCTCATCTTCCTCCTCCTCCCACTGCCAAGCTATATTTAGCCACACTTCATTGTCTATTTTGGCAAGAAATCAGGCCAGGATAGATTTTCCGACCGCATTGGGACTATAGTCTGGTGGAGTCTGAAAAATCTGTGTTGCCCCAAGCCACTGACATTGTCCTTACCTTTTGGCTAGTCTTCAAGCCTGAAACATAATGTGAAGGATCACTCGGATGCACCCCAGAGTGAAAGAGGAAAAAAACATTTTGACTATTTTGAAAAAATTTCAGGAGATCATAATGCCGTTTTTAAACCTTATTCAGCTTTGTAAGGTAGAACATTCCAAAAGCAATGGCACATTACACCAATTTCAGCAAGAAACTAGCCGTTAACAAGGGAGCATTACACTATTAAACATTTTCAAGGACAACAAAATTCTGACAACATGGGTGATGATTAGGGATTGTATTTGTGTAGCCCTCAGTGTAGAAGGCTATTGTTACCCTAGACACACACACACATACAAAAACAAGTTCTGGATCAGTCATATTGTGAAATGGTTATATCAGGCCTACACAACAAGGGAATATTGGCAGATGGCTCTGTTACATTCATTCTTTAAGACCTAGTGAATCATCTCTATTCTACGGCTGCTGTCGAACATGGTAAGCTCGTCTTTCCTGAGCTGTATTCTTTTGTGTCCGGGCCTCCAGAGCATTACTGTCTGCTCTTGAGCTGGGGGAGACGTATGGCTTGTGCTCACTTGCCAAGTTGGCAGCGTTTCAATAACATCAGGACTGCAGCAATTGCAGGAGACAAGTTAATCTATTTCCTGAAAACAACTGCAGGCATGAAAGCTTTGTGTTAAAATGCCAAAATGGCTCATTGCATCCTCGATACAGGAGTATTTTACTTAAATCTTAGCCTCTAACCCTGAGGCTCTTACAAGTAATGGTGTAAAAAAAATCTTTAATTGCCTATAAGCTAATTTAAGCTGTTGAATAACCCTAGTTAGTAGTAGATTAAACGTATTAACAGAACATTTCACGTTAAAATCTGATAAATTGCAAAAAGGCTTTGTAAGAATTGATTTGTTCTATTTAATAATACTAATTAAATGTTAAACATCTGCTGTCCAGTACTAGAAAATGTCCTGACCACATTTGAGTATGAAAATCTGTGTTAAAGATGTGATGTTCTGAGATTTTTTTTTCTACTCAGCATGTTTGTAAAGAGTGATTAATTGAGTTCCCATAGCCTTCCTGTCAGCCTGAAGCAGTCTGGCATTTTGTCTTGGATTGTTTTCCATCCTAATGTCTGATGTGAAGATGAACTGAAGCTCTTGTCCTGTACCTTGATGTTTTCATGCACTACAATGACGCCACATGGTTAGCTGACTGGGTAACTGCATGAATTAGCAGGGCTACAGGTGTTCCTATTAAAGTGGCTGGTGAGTGTATTCTTTACTGATAAGACAGATACTGTACTGGTTGGTATTTTATAGTCATGATAAAACATGGTGTGGATACAGATTATGATTATTAGTACATTCAGATGCAATACATATGCAATAACCTGCTCTTCTGGCTGGTAACAGGAATTTCCACAGAACTCCTGGTTTATAGGGCACTGTAGAAATGAGCACTCAGCCTTTGGAAGCGTGGCCTGCTTGACCTGGAGCTCTTCACAAGGCTTAAGGGCCTTGCGACGAATGTCATACCCTCCCAGGATGCCGTTTGGCCGGGCAGGTGATGACCACTCTAGTCGGACAGATCTACGAGACACAGAGCAGACGGTTTGTTACAGAACGATCAGGTATGATTACTGTTAATGTGTGATATCTTCTCTATATGTAGAATTCCTTTGAAAGAGCAAAACAAAAAATGTTTTAGAAGAGCCTAGGTTCACATTGTCTGCTAAATTTATTAAGGCTTTAGCTTATTCTTTGTAGCAGGAAAACAATAAAAGACACAATGTGGTAGACATTCTCAAATGGAGCCTTTCCAAATCTACATGATATACTTCTCCGGTTTATTCCCTATATATAAAGGCTTGGAGACAGTCCAAGTCTTTCCAACAAAGAATAATAACAGGCTTAGTCTCAGACTTCTAGCAATTGTTAGAAAGTCACTCAAATCTGGCAATAAATCATCTACTTTTAACGAGGAGCATATTTGCAACCAACCTAATGTCCAACCACAGACTTTCTCTTGTAGCCCCTTAATTCCACACTTGGAACTGGTGCCAATGCACATAAAAAAAAGAAGCATTCGCCATACATCCTAAACGGCTGTGCTTCTGCATGGCCATGCTCATTTGCATAAAGAGAGGCCTCAATTTGCCATATATGGTAAACAGTGTTCCTTTTAAAAGCCTCTTGAACCCTTTTGAAAATCTCTCGCTAGTCTCTGCTTTTCCGTTGCTGTTTTTGGAAATGTAAAGTACAGCAGCGTGAGCAGTACAAAGGCATGTAAGGTGTGTCATTTTTCTGGCTTGTAGTTGGTTGTCGATTAAAATAAATGTCTCAAGATTTTCTTTGCAATGTAGCAGTAACCAAAAACCACAGAATAGAGATAAAGTAAAACTGGGTAAACAAACTGGACTGAGGAGCTGCTCATCTTCCTCACCGTTCGATCTTTACACATACTTTTGATATGATTTTACTTTCATTTTGTCTGTGTGCACTTTGTGAGCAACAAAATCAGTAATTACTCAATTACTCTGATGGGACTGACAATAAGTGGGATGGGAGATTTTTTATAAACATTTTATTTGCACTTGCAGTTTTCTACCACTGTTCCTGAACATTAGTGGTCAGAAATTTCCTTAATTATACTCACACCTTCATGCATGAACAAAACTCTATACATGGAAAAGTGAATATGTACGCTTTATGCACAAATCATGGATATACACAGTTGATAAACAAGTCTCCTTTTATCTTCATCAGTTTATCAGGATTAAAAAACACTGCCTTGTTATTCATAGTAACCTTTTGGACCTCTACCTCATCTTCACCCAGATTTATTTTTCTCTCTCTCAGTGTCACACAGCGTTTCTATAGAGAGCTTGCTAGAATGAAAATGAAAGGTCACACATCCTGCTGTTAAGTCATCAGGGAAGAATTATACCCCTATCTATAACGCTATAATTACCATCAGTGAAGGAATTATCAATGTAATTGAAGAAAACTGCAGCTGGAGGGAGAGAAGACCAGCAAAGCCAATCCAACCGGCTGCCAAATGCACTGGCGGGCAGCAAATACTGCAGTTCACGCCGGCACTTTGGAGATAAGATTAGGTAACACGGCTTTCCAACTTACTGCAAAGTCTGAACTGTGCAGTGAGTTATAGTGGGTGAGCAGCCTTTTCTTTTTTTTTGATGCACTACTGATATTGATTTTTCTCTCTATTCATAAGCCGAGCAGAACTGCTTCTCGACAGGTGGAGAGTTTCCTGGTCAGCCAGGCTCAGAGTCGAACGTGGAGGCAGAAGCGCTCATGGTTTCTTTACGGAGTGAATAAAATGATAATACTGCAGAAAACAAATGAGCTTGCATCACACATATAACAACTAATTCTCTATACTCAATATTTGACTGTTGGCATTTCCTATAAAATGATGATTGATTTTTGTTTAGTAATGATGATTGATTTATTTAGTCTCAAGTGTTCTTTTTTTCTGTCTTACACAACTAGAATAAAGAGAAAACTGTGACTGTGGGACACACTGTCCATTACAGCAAACAGCCCATCACACACACACACACATACACACACACACACACACACAACCTAATGATCAGCATTACCATTCACACACTCTGTGTTTTTAATACGCTTGTGTTGCTTGTGTCAAGGTGCAGCAATGACCCAGTTATTGTACAAATCCAATTGAACAACAGAAAAAAAAAGCTTTTAACCCCTTCAAGAAAATTAGACATTTGCATAAGGGAAAATGAATGTTTTTTTTTGATGCAATAACGTTGACAACGTTGACATTAACAAATGCACTGTCCCTTACTACTACTACTACTACTACTAAAAAAATCCTCTCATTATAGGATGAACCCTGCTTGCACATTTTTACCTGTTTTATTCCCTACTTTACCTAATGCTTATATTCAGTCTATTCTTTTGTGTCTCATAAATAACTTGTAACATATTGCCATGGTAATGATGCAAGTCCTCCACTGTGCCAGTGACTTTATGTTTCCAGACCATAGGATGTGTTTATGATTTTATAAAAAGTCAAAGGTTTCCTTTCTTTCAACACTAAATGTTTAGAAACTACATGCAAATAATAAGATATAAAGATAAAGGAAAAAAAAACTGCAGATGATTCTTGGTGTAAAAATCAAGGGCATTAAAGCAGAGTTACCATTATATCACAGTTGGTGTTATTGCTGTCTGGCCGTTAATCCCTCGTGGAGAAAAAATAGCTGAAATTCATATGCATCTGCAGGAGCAAGTAAGCCATCAGCTGTGGCACTTGTCATATTTCAATCAGCTCTTAAGCTGAGGTGTTGATTCCGTCACTCGGGCCCCCGACCTTCCACCAGTAACGGAAATAAACGAACGAGCTATTGATTAAAGTCCACTCGAGCAAATCTAGCACGGCAAATAAATGAAGTGTTTGGGGCATGTGTAAGCCGCAGCCGGCAATGTCAGGCCAATAGATCAGATATTCTATAGGGAGAGGAAGTACAGCGAAACAGCAATATGATATGGCAGGGTAAGGAATTCTTAGTGGGGATTATGGGTAATGACAGCACACCAGATCCTGTGCCTTAAACAAGCTGAATGTGCAAATATGCTTCACAACAGGAGTGTCACAGAAGAATGATCATTACTGGGAAGAATAAGAATAAGAATAAGAGGCATGGCATAATTTCCTGTGCCTACTCTAGTTATAGAAAAAAAGTTCAGTAGGCAGGTTTCTGTCCACCGTTTTGCGCTGTTCTGTGAAAAAAGTGAAAATGTGCATAAAAATAGTTTATAAAAAAACATTATGTTTTATCATTTCCTGGTTCACGTTTGAGATGCTATGCCAAATAGTTTGTCCTGATGTTGTGCCCATCACATGGCAGGGTGCCACTGTCCAGCGGTTCTGTCCCGAAAGAATGTTGCCCTCACTCTGTTCAAGCTGGCAACCTGCACTGACTACACAGAAGTGAGGGACATTTTCAGGGTTAGTTAAAAGATTGTCCTCAAGACACGTCTCTGTGAGGCGCATGATACGAGAAATTCTGTCATGTGACACTTTTTTTTCACCATTTATCTAACACAGCAATTTTTTGGCAACATGTTTCAGTATATCAGTAATGAAATTTGATTGGGAATGTTCTATATTAGTTAACATTTCAATGCATTAAATCTTTTCTTGGATGGAAACATAGCTAGTGATTTGACCACAAACTCATCTGTAGCTCACCTGGAGCTGAGCACTCGGATGGTGGGTGCTGTGATGTCAGCTGGCATGTCCTCCACGGTTGTTAACTTTGTGCTGTTGCTCTTCACACATGCGTACACTGTGCACACCTCCACCTAAACACACATGACCAAGAAACACATGAGCCGTCAAGTTACTACTACATAACAAAGCATGACTTAACATTAAACATTTTTTTTTCTTACAGTACAGATCACAACAAAATATTTATTCTGCCATTCATTACTCACAGCTTCCAAAATTCCTGCGTCATTAGACAGCAACATTTATGAATAACACTGACCTGAACATCATACACAGTGAAAGGCTGGAGGCCTCCTAGTTCCAGGGATCCAGACGTGTTGTCAGTAGAGGTGTACAGTTGACCATCCAGATAGACAGAGTAGTGTGTAATGGCTCCATTAGGAACCAGAGGAGCTGCCCAGAGAACCCGCACAGATGTGCTGTTGAGGGTCACGGTCTCTGGTGGAAAGACTCCTTCCGGCTCTGAGTAAAGACAGAGTGTGAGAGTGATCAGTATTTAGTGTTCAAAGGAATTATGTTATCAGATGACAATTATATAACACAGTATCAATGTCATAATACATGAACATCAACCTTATTAGAAACAAGAAAAAACTTGAAAAGATTCAAACATCACCGATCATCCTCTGCTTAGTTTAGTGCAACTAAGATGGTTTAAATGTCCAATTTCACTCAAAAACAAACCTACTAAAAAATAAAAAGCACAGATGACAACTGATCTGAGGAAAAATACTGCTGCTGTTGACATGTGTAGACTCTATTTAGTTGAATCCTTGATTATATTCACAAAGTATTAAGCACTAAGTATCAATCGCACACCCACACCACACACACACACACACAGAAACCCCCTCACCTACATTTTAACCCAAGCAAACCCCATTCCTCAAAGACACTGATTCTTGCTAAATGAGGTCTCCCTGGACTTAGAGCACTTCGAAGCCTCACTGCTGAATCTTCATATTTTACTTTCTTTCCTTTTTTTCCTCTTGACAATGATGGTCAGCATGATACAGCAACTGCTGCAATGTTGTTTTAGTGAGAAAACTATCATTTATATCATTTATTAAGGATCCTGCATCCTGTGTTTGACTGCAGAACACACATGATTAATGGAAATGACACAAGAGACAATGAGAATACTGATTCCAGCCTAAGAACACAGACACATAGCATTTAGCCATAATTAATCATCCTTTGGGCAATTTACAAAAAAATAAAATAAAATAATAATTGAACAAGATTTTTAAAACTGACCTCATTTTTGCTGGACTGTCCACAGGCCAGCCTAGAAGAAGCATTTTTTTCCACTGACAGACCGACTACTCATTGTTGAAATGTCAAGTCTAGCTAGCACATTGTTCATCTAGCTTCTTTTAGCTAACAAACAGTAAGTGATACCAGGGACATGCTTTGATATACACGCCTCTGCTGTGTTCACAATAATATTGTTCTGATTGCCTCACAATCGATCCCACCTTTTCGTAATTTCTGGAAAGTTGTAGATAGTTATAAACTAATTTATTTCTTTGTCATTTTGGAATAGCTGCACAGTTGGGGGGGGGGGTAGATTAGTGCTATAAGTTTTCATGTAAGCGTGTTTTGCTTGAAATATCATTGAAGATAATATGTTAAATAAAGAGGTGTGGGGATGTATGTCTTTTATTTACATAAATGTATGTACTGGGTTTAGCTACTTCTCTATCCATTGTCAGTCATATTTCAATATAGATAAACATTAGCTAGGAAGCAGAGAATGTTCTATATCTGTATATATAAAATAGGGGTAAAATTAGGGATAAAATAGTAACTTTACTTTAAACTTATAAATTATATATATAATATTTTATATGTATAAGCGCTATACAAATAAATTGAATTGAATTGAATATATCTGTCAGGTTTGTTCACAAGCAGCCATTTTCCAAATCATTTACAGTTAGCTGTGAAGAGAAGAGAAGAGGGTCAGCTACGGTTGTGGCACTTTATAAGGGTGTGTTTTCCATGCTTGAAATATTATTGTAGTAAATAAGTAATAGTTGATTACGGGGTGCAAAGATGTAATGTGGAAAGAATGTGTTCGTAGACACATAATGGCAAGAATTATGAATATGTGTTCTGTGTTTAGACAGTTAGCTAATGGTTTAAAATAAATGGCAGTGCCCTAAACTCTACACCTAAATGACAAATGCTATGTGGCAAAACCTGTCTTAACTAATCCTGTTTCTTTTTATTTTTTTAGAGAGCGGGGGGATTGAAAGGAACTACTGGTTTAATAAAATAGTGAAAGACAATCTCCATAATACATAATATGAACAATAAAAAGGAGGTAAAAGATTTAACCTAGTTTTTTAACCAATGAATACTCACACTGTTGCATCATTGATATATTTCAAATGAAAATGTGAAGCTGTAATCTCCAGCTGTGTAAGATACTGAAAACATGTGACATGCAACATGTTGAGTGTTTGCAAACTTGCTGTTCTTAATTGACAGAGGCAGAAAAAGCACAGTATGCTGGCTGCATTTCTCTCTCTCTCTCTCTCTCTCTCTCTCTTTCTCTCTCTGTGTTTTGGGGAGGTCCCAACAGACGGTTTGTGGGTAAATTGAATCAGTCCTGACGGAGCGTGGTGGGAATGGAGTACTGCACCAGGGGGCGGGAGGTTAACTGAGCCAGTCTGGGGGATTCTTTCTGCTGCCTACACTGGTGCTTCCCAGTGTCCTACAAAGCACTGTATTCTGCTCTTTTTTTTCCACAGGCTTTCTTGCTCACACTCACACACATTTTATTTCCTAGCTTAACATGACACATGATTCAGTGCTAGATGAACATCTTGTGAATTTTGTGAAAGGGCACTGAAAGACATGAGGATAGGGAGAGAGTCATACTGCAGCTTTGAATGAGGAAATAATGATGTGTAATTATGTATCTTGATCTAGCCTGATCATCAGTAGTACAGGAAGTAATGGTAGAATACCTGCAAAGTTTTGAGTATTGAGTGCATTTCAGAGTAAATTAATTTATCTGTGAGTCTAATATGGCCATAGGTATTTGTCAGGGTAGTAAAAAATCATAAGGTAAACGACAGACCCTGATGTCCCATCAATGGCAGTATCTCATACTCATGAACTTGAGGCTTACTTTAACACAGAGTGCTGGTTCATCATGCTGAGCAATTGGTGTGTAAAGCTGGGGTATAGCAAAGAAGTGGCACTGAATGTGCAAAAGGATGGCAAGGATGGCTGCCTTGTCAAAATTAAAGGTCCATCCTCCATGCAATACAGCTGGACAAGTGCCTGATTCATATCATGGTACACAATACATCTGGCCGGGTTAATTCTATATTGAAATAATTTCATTGATAGCTCTTACAGATTATTAAGAGGATGTTGAAGCTATATAAAGTCTAATCTAATATAATAATATAATAATCTAATATAATAATCTAATCTTCTGTTTAAGATAGGAGCAAAATGTCTGATGCGATATATTGCCACTAAGTGGTTTATTTACACTAGCACACATTGACCATGGAGTTGGCCTTCATAGAGTCTTTTTTTCACTAGTCTTTTTTCTGCCAATACAAGGTGAGAGTCACTGAAGAAAGATTTACTGAAAATGTGAACAGATCCTGACTAGAACACTGAAATGAGGATACTGAGTCTGCAGGGTATCATTTTTAGAGATTCACCGTCACACATGGGTCCAAACAAATCAGGTGCAAAGTCCAAGCCACTTGGCTATACTGTAGAAGTTAAAAATATGTAATGTACGGCTCATTTTAGGTCTTTCTTTCTTCAACAATTAAGGTCAGGAAATATGTGAAAATTGCTCTAGAATTGCTCTAAAATTGCTCAGGTCTAGACATACTCCCGTATCAGGAAAACTGTCTGCTGTGTGGATAGTCCAAATGACAACAAGCCATACAGAGCCCTGATCTGGAAGCTTTAGGCCAAAAAGTCATTATGGGAGGAGCCATTTGACACCAGAACAGACTGTACAGTTCAAGTTTAAGTCATGGAGTATGTAAGCCTATAGCTGTGCATAACAGCCCTGGAATTAGGTGGATGCACACCTTCACATCTCTGTTATGGCTGAGAATGCATGCAGCTCTCAAACAGTAGATGTGCTGCAATTTCACAAGAAGGTTGTTCATTCAATTGGGGACACCAACCTCAGAGCAGTGAATCTGTTTAAGAATTCACAACCAAAAATGGGGTAGACAGGGTATAGACAGACCGTCCAGGATGCATTGGTGCATGACTGGCCAACCGGCCTTCCCACCATAGTTATTGTTATAGATGACACTGTTGGACATTTGTGTCCATATCTCTATGCTTGCAGGTGAGAATGTACCCAGGCCAGAACTTAAGGAACTGTATATGTGTCATGAAGATGTGACTCTCAGCTAGTGGGTCACTAACCAATTGTTTGTTTACCCTGGGGAGCATCATTAAAGGACTTTAAAGACATCAGCCAATGGGTAAAAGAAGTGATTTTGGAGGCATACTTGAATACAGGTTTAGGGCTCCATTTTTCCATTAAGTGCCATTCAATGAGTGCTACAGCTAATCAGGTAGGGACTCAGTAGCTGTGATCTCTGTGGCTCATGGGGTACTTCTGCTTATAGAAGTGTTCCTAGGGAACACAGATTATGATATTTTATATTATTTACATGAATAAAAAAGCTCCCAGTACACAAAAAGTGGAATGTTTACTTCCATTAATATTGTATTTAATGTATACAAAATATCTAACAAATGCACAAATTTTTTTTTTTAAATCCGTTAAAGGTTCATGCTTAATAATTTGTAGATAAATGTATTAGTGACTATTATTATTGGTTATTCAAAATTCTTTATCACTACTACTTTCTTTTCTACTATATTATTTACCTTGTAATCAATGGTCAGTTTCTTACTTTTTTTATACCCATATTGTTATAGCAGCATTAATATGTAGCGCAGGTCATCATTGTGATTATAAACTATGCTTAGCAGTCACAAATATCACAGGTGGAGAGAAACCATAAATCCCACTGTACAGTTGCTAACAGTACTATTCTCTCTCTCATTGCCTCTTATTGCCTCCCTGTTCATAACGTTTCCACTCCGGCAACATTCACACTCAGCGAGACTTCGCATGCCTTCCTGTCCAACTTCTTAATTAAGGCTCTCTTAACATGTACATTATCCGGTGCCTTAATATGATCTGCAAGTTCAATTGCAGTTGTTAAAGTGGGCTGCCCTTTAGGCTGTAAAATAATGAAATTACCGGTGAAAGCGCTTAGCTAAATGGCCCGTAACTTTTATTTGGGAGATAATGATTATCTAATGTTTTTAATGTGGATTTTACTATGTGAATAGGATTAAGAGAGGGGAAAAGTTATGACACACTGCAGGGAAATGCTCCTCGAACCCATTCCAGACTGGATTAAGGTAGACATTTCAATCGGACTCAACGAGGGGTAACCTGCAGTGTGCTGCTTTAAGTGTGAGTGTGTGAGCGTGTACAGGTGTGTGTTAGAGTGTATGCAGATGTGTGAGTCAGAGCATAAGAGAGAGAGGAAGTTATCTCTAAGCGAGAGAGCTTAATCTGATACCCATGTTATCGGTGAATCAGTACTTTTACTGCGAGGGAGAGGGACAACTTAATTACTATTGATCACAGTACAGAGGTCGGTATATCAAAAATTTTTGGTCAAACACAAATGTTCTCTGCACGCCTCTAGAGAACGGAGAGCAAATATTTAATCAATTCAGAGATCGGTCTCAGCTGCCTTTATCTCTGTGAACAGGTCTGACTGAAGTGATGTGAGGACGGCAGACTGATGGAAATCACAGGAAAATGTTTTTAAGTGCTGACAGCAGGACTGAAAATAGTCAATGCAATCAGCAATCCAACTGCCTTCAAATTTCTGCATCTGCTAAAAGTTTCTTAAAGCAGACCTTTAAAAGAATATATGGGAAAAAAACTTCAGTAAAGAAGCAGAAGCAGCAGTCTTTATTTTGTCAAGTATAGATTACAGCACAGTGAAAACCTTTTTTTTTTTTTTTTTTTTTACATATTCTAACTTAGGAAGTTGGGGTCAGAGCACAGGGTCAGGCATGATACAGTGCCCCTGGAGCTGACAGGGTTAAGGGCCTTGCTTAAGGGCACAACAGTGGCAACATTACAGTACTGGTATTTAAAAACCCAACAACACAGAGCCTTAACTGTTTGTGCCACCACTGCAGACAAAAATGTTACATTAACTACAATGTATTTAATAAAATATTAAAATATTACAAAATAATAAAATATTACAAAAAACCACAAACTAGCCATATCAAAATCTTCATCTAAGACCTATATGCAGTATATGAGGCATAATGTTGTCAAGTTCTGTGGCATTTTGTAAAGCGTTTTCGTATCTCTAATCTAGTGGTTGACCGTAATGGGTTTTTTAATGGCTGATACAATGCTTATATCTAGAAAGCAGTGTGGCCGACTGGCCGTTACGAGGCCGATATAGCAAATTTAATTATGAGATAAAAAGAAAAACAGTGAAACTAAATGGAAATTTATTGTGCATAATATTTATAGAATATTCTTCGAAGAACATCAAAAATATTCACTTAAGAAATTTATACCCATAAAATAAACAGGTTTTAATGCAGTTTCTTTATGAATCTTTTAAAACATCCACAAAAATGAGAGACGTACAGTGCTGGGTCTATAAAGTTCCACCTTAGAGGATTTGTTTTCTCTGCAGCTATCTAGTACTTTAACAAACAAGTGATGACGGGTCTGTCAGTAGCTTGCTTCACATCTGAATAAGTTAGTCAAAAGTCTGGCTTAGCACATAATGACTAAATTGGAATATTTACTGGTTCATACCAACAATTACAAATCACAAATATCGTCTGATATATCAGCCTTGGCGATATATCAGTCTACCACTACTCTAAACCATAGCACTTCAATAGAACTGGTGTATTCATTTATCAAACACACCATACAATCTTTCTTGTTAGTGGTCTAGAGTTTGGAAGAAAAAAAAGAATGACCTATCTAGACCAGGAAGTGGGTTTTGTATTGATATGGCTAAGGAAAAGACACACAAGAATATTGAATTGTTCATTCGAATATGAACGGGCTGCAAGACTGATAAATTTGAAAAGAAAAAGATTTTTTTAAATTTTCATTGCTTTCCTGAAAAAGCTAGAAGAAACAAAACAGAATTGTTAAACTGGGCTACCAATCTCTTTTAACTCACCCCCATCTGCAGTAGAACATGTGACCTCTGGACTGGTGATGTTGTGAGCTCCATTAGACAAGGTCAGAGAGAATGTGTACTCAGTGTTGGGCTGAAGGTCAGAGATCAGCACCGAGGTCACAGTGGGGTCAAGCTGGAGTGTTTGGCTTTCCTGGGTGGAACTGACTGTGAGATAATAGAGCTCCACTTTTCCCTGCAGATCCTGCAGAGCTGCGAAGAGAGGGAGGGAGAGAGGAAGAGATACAAAGATGATACTGAGAAACAAGCGTATAAAGGACACTTTGTGTATAAGGTTAATGGCAGAAAATGCTTTAAAAAAGAAAGAAGAAGAAAAAACGTCTGTAATCATACTTTCATAATGAAAATATTTCTTGAAAACAATAAACATTACAATTTAAGAAATCATGCAATTTTTTCTGAGCACATCCAGTGATGTATTTATTTTGAAAGGCTCTGGCAGCTCTGAAATTTTTTTTTCTGTTGAACATTTGTTGAGTAGACAGGACAAATGATCACATCACTATTTAATAGTGTAACTGCTCCCCTTTATGCTTAGTCTTTGGGTAGAACAGCCACTGTCAGTGTTAAATATCTGTCCATGTATTAAAACCCCTTGAATTCTTAAAAGCCATCTCACTGGGTGTGGTCCAGTTAAGCAGAATGGCTGTGTGGTTGATGGTCTGAGTGGACACACTGGTGGCATGGAGAGGTGGGCCAGCCAGAGTAACTCCTGAGGACACCTCTCCTGAAGCATAGCCCACATCATTGTACACCAACAGCTGGTATTCATACCACGTGTACCTGCAAAAACACAAAAACATCACCTCTGCACTGACAATAATAATTAGGAAACTGTAAAGCTTTAAAAAAATCTTTTGTAAAACTTTACATGATACTACTGTAATAGAAACTACTGCTAATACTACAAAAAGAAGAAGAAGAAGAAGAAGAAGAAGAAGAAGAAGAAGAAGAATAATTAATAAATCAATGAATGAATGAATGTTTCAGTTTATTATTTTAATGAAAATTCTTCTGGTGCTGTAATGTCATGCACAAGACTATGAGATGAATAAACAGCATGCATTTACTTCATAATCTAGAAAAAAAGAAGACAAAAGAGAGGAAGGTAATATGCAGATGTCTTTGAGTCTGCTACAAATACACACACACACACATACACACGCACGCATGCACACAGAAAGATTAGTGCAAAAACAATTTAATTCTTTTGGATATTTGCTTAATGTATCTTTGAGCTGTATTAAAAAGATGGCATCAGAGCGCAAAACCAGGTTTGTACACACTGGCAGCGTTTGCATTAAAGCTAATTTTGGTAATCTCACCTGCTAAGGCCTTTATCTTCGTGGAACAATTTGTCTCCTGCGTAAACATGGTACCAGCGATTGAAATCTTCAGGGGGACGGGAGGCCAGGGGCTGCTGGGTTTTCCGTCTCAGCAGCTTGTACCTGAGGGCAGGAGAAACGGCCCAATAAATCACAGCCTGCTCAACTCCCACAATCCTCTTGCTGTTTCAGCCTTGCCAGTTACCCCCCACTCCCACCCCACCCCTTTTCTCTCACTCTCTCAACAGTAATGCTAATTTTGCCCGTAATCATGAGAGCTGGGCTTAATGTGCTCTTCATAAGCCTAGTTCAACAAACAAGGCATTGGAGGGAAAAAGGGTCATGAATATTAATGGTCAGACATGAACACAGAGCTTTATTTACCACCTAATCAGCTCAAAAACAGACTCACTTATAGGGTGAGAAATAACAAAAGGCTGTTAAGCTGTATTTTAGCCTTGCAGTGTAGATTGTTACTCTGCAGTATCATATATAACTCCCATTAGCAGTACTTCTGTAAGGGATTATTCAGTGTTTGGGGAATGTGTGTGCCATTTGAACTGCTTACTGTCACTTGCCTTTGAAAAGCAGCTGAAATTCTTGCAGTATCGTAATCTATGGGCGTTATAGCAGGTGATAAACTGGAGGCTTACACCATTATTTCAGTTGTTTAGAATCAATAGTTAATATACTGACAGTGGCATTTTTCTGTTCTAAATATTATACAGATAAAAATAAAATTTCCAAATGTACATACAACATACTTGATATTCTGGATTTATAGATTTAATTACCGTATATTTGGGCCATTCGGCCTTGACGGTGGGTGCCATGACACAGCCAGGAAAGATTCACTAATGGCGATGATGGAAAGTGCTGGAAGCCCCTGCGGAATTGTGGGTAATGTAGTGACAGGAGTAGGCAGGCTCTCAGTGCAGCCTCCAACAAAGCCCCCACCCCCTGAACAGGCCAGAATGGTCACACTGTAGTTAGTGAATGGCTCTAGGCCGGTGATGGTCCGGTTAAGCGTTGAGGTGTCAGAGTGGGATATGCGTGGATCTGGCATCCGGATCTCGTAACGTTCAATTTCTCCGTTGGGAATAAGTGGGTCTGACCATGTTACCTATATTAAATACATACATACATTCACATAATTAGTATTATGACTAATATTGTAAAATATTACAAAAAAGCATAAACTATAAAAAGTTTGTGTTATTTGGAGCAGAGAAAATAAATAAGAATAAAATCATGAAACACCAGTAATAATAAGTGATAACAGCTGTCTTACTATTGGAGTAAGCCTTTTTACATGCTTCTGAAGGTTTGTGTCAGTTGTTGTGAAGGGCTTATGCGCCATGTAGCTTTATGTACACCACCATTAAGTAAAGTGCTACAATTTATATACTACACACTTAGCTGAAGCGTCTGAGGTCAGGGCCAAATTCCAGGCCTTGGTCTGAGATTGCTGTAGTGAAGACTTTTACCCGGAAACACAATGCTCTTTTCATTACGTTTAAAACAGGGATAATGCTGTCACTATCTATAATGAAACTCTGATGAAATTGCACGAGGAAAGGAAAGAAAAGGAAAGGAAAGTGGCGGGCTTTATCAGGCACAAGTCAGCATTTTAGGGCAGTACACTGAGAAGGATGCTACAGCGGAATGTGAAATTAGTTAATGTTTTTGAGCCATGCTTTAGTTCATCAGACTTTCAAATAGTGTGTATCTCTCTCTCTTTCTGCAAAGAAGAAAATCCAACTAACAATTTAAAGCCTGCGTTTCAGAAAAAAGCATAGACCTACATGTCTGAAAACCCCTTAGACACACTTTTCATGTTTGATATTAAAATCATGACTAAAACGTGCGAGCCGCAGAGCGTGAATGAGGTGAATGCTTCTCCTTTACCTCTGAAGTTTCAAGTCCAAAGATCTGACCAAGTGGTGTCAGTTAAAACATTGGAGAGTTGAAAACATTTGCACAAGTCACTCCAAATCACTGGAATTCATATCCTGTTTCATGTGGGAGATAAAGACTGCCCTTTTTAGCATATTTATGACTGACAGCTGACTGATACTAACAAACTCTGAAGTTAAATCTCAACACTGGGGTGCAAAAAGTGTTGGGAGGTCTGGTGATATGATATATTGGGAGTAAAATTGCTAGATATTATGGAAGTGTCAAAGTACAGACAATTAAAAATTATAACATTCCACAAACTTATTTATGAGCAACAATAATCTCTGTAAAACAATAAGCAAAATAAAACCCCAACCAAACAAAAAAAACCCTTAAAATAGCCATAATGGCTTTCCAGTTTCCCCAATCCTTCTGACAGCCATTCCTCTCCTTATTGGTCTGTACCGCTTGTAAGGATGCATGCTGCGTTTCTACATGGCAATACAGACATTATGACTATCTGCATGACAGTGAGTGATATTTCATAGATTGGAGCAGAATCCCAGAAGAATGACACTGAATCCTTAAAATAATGAAATAATTAGCCCTTTTCTTTCAGAAAAGAAGATCTGTCTAAAGACAATAGTGGCGCAGAGTAGCTTGACAGGAATAAATGCACTTCATATGCTAATGACAACAACTGTTTTGTGCGCTTTTACATGTGTAAGAACTCTTATCCAGTTATATACGGAAATGAAGCGGTTTCCAAATTAATAAAATAATAATAGCATTAAAATAAACCTGGGGTTAAGGGAAATGAATTATTCACACAAGTTTATGCAAATGCATTTTGTTTGAAGTGGTAAGCATTTCTACTCAACATCCTTGACACTGAAAGACAGAAAAAGAAAGCGAGAGAGAGAGAGAGACTAGCTGAGCTAGAGTGATGCTCTTTGAATCCAGCTACATTGTTCTCTTGTGCATTGTGTTCATTCAGGGCTTCAGACGGCTCACACCAGGCTGCTTAGAGATTTGTCTGTGGTGTCTTCTGAATCAAATAAACACTTTTAGCTAAGGGAAGGTAAGACAGCGATGCAAGTATGTAAGAAAGTGTGCATGTTAATGGAGGTGAGCCGTGCACTGATGGAAGTTACACAATATGGCCAAATCTGGTGGACACATTACTCTAACACTCATATGTGTTTTTTGAACATCCCATTACAGATCATTTGTTTGCTATTATATAATATATAATAACCTCCAATCTTCTGGAAAGACATTTCACTAGATTTTGAAGCCACATGAGCATTAGTGAGATCAAATGTTGATGTTGGGTGAGGAGCAGTTTGTGCAAGAACAACATATGGGTGTGAAGGTCAGGGGTTCACATACTTTGGGCCATATATCAAGTGTGGTTCCTGCTTGACTAGAATGAATACCTTCACCCACACTAGCATCCACTTTGCAGATAAGATTGGACAAAACTGTTATAGACTTTCTGTCTTCTAGACAGAACCATAAAGGAGTGCTTTATCTTGAGGAAAAAGTTCTTCAGGTTGCCTTTTTTAAAAAAAAAAACAACAACAAACAAACAAATAAAATAGATCTTGATAAATAAGCTTTTCTTAAGTTGTGGTTAAATGATTGTGGTTAAAAATGATATTTACAATAAAGTTACTTCAATTAAAGGCTTGAGTTCTTTCTCACAGATTTTCTGTACGAGTTCAAGGTCTCCACATAGACATTTTTAAATACCTAACCTTTCCAAAGCTTACTATGGTTGGATCAAATCAGAACTATTCTAACCAAATTAGATGAAGTGACTAATTCAGATAAACATTTTTGACATAACTAATTGCTAATGAAAGATTAGAAGAAAATGTGGTTTAATGTTGGCAGAAAATTTCTTAAAATCTTCATTCACATTGTCATTCAGATCTACCTATGCACATACAGAAGGCTACCTGGACAGACTCGGGCCCGGGCACCAGCACTCTGGGTGGCTGTATGCCTGCTGGCCGTGAAGGTCGGGTTGTGACCTTTTCCCACTGACTGTTGTTGGAGCCTCCTTGCCTGGTGGTGGCGATCACCCGATACTCATAAGTGCTCCAGGGACTGAGAGACGCTGAGCTGTCCAGGTAGGTAAGAGTCTGGTTAGGGATTGTGGTGGCCACTGTGGAAATCTGCTGACTGCCATTAACTCTTCGCTCCAACATGTAGCCCTCAAGCGGACCATTGGGATGAAGAGGCGGAGCCCAGGTCACCAGGACAGAGGTGGGTGTATCGGAGTAGAGCCGAGGACTGGTCACACCCTCTGGTGGGGCTGCAGGTGTGTGGAGTGTGTGTGAATTAGTCGAGAGGGTGCAGCCCATCTTAGTACATGCCTCTAACTGGATGAAGTACTGCTGGTAGGGCGCCAAACTGGAGAGCGTGAGGCTGGTGGTGTTGGCAAGCACGGTGGTGATGAGTTGGCTGTTCTGGTAAATGTTGTAGTGGGTAAGGATGCCATTAGGGCGTGAGGGAGGCGACCAGGAAATGGTGGCATTTCTAGGGTGGATCTCATACAGCACCGGTGGGTCTACAGACTCAGGGCCTAAAGAACAGACAGAAGAAAGAATCAAAATTCTAACGTTGACACAATATTGGATCTTGAACAAGTGCACACTGTAAACAAATATATTTGTCGATGTATTCAATACATGTTATTAGCAACTTCTATCTCCAAAAAAACTATAAATAAGATTGAAGAAGTGAAGTAAAAAATGTAGTGCAGAATCTGTGATGTTTTAAAGGAAATCAGTGAAGTCTTCTGACTGGTCATTTTCTCAGAGTGGTTAGCAGAGAACAGCAGCCAGGACAGCAGCGCACATTGCCAAAAAATCCTCATGGATCTCCAAGTTGAAACAGCTTGGGTTTTTCATAATTACACACACACACACACACACACACACACAACACACAGCCTCCCAAAAACATGCACATGTTTTCTTATACAATAATAAAAACCCCATTCAGCCTGATAGAGGAAGCCATTTATAAACAAACTGATACTTGTTAATATACACCGATCAGGCATAACATTATGAGCAGTGAGAGGTGAAATGAATAACACTGATTATCTCGTCATCATGGCACCTGTTAGTGGGTGGGATATATTAGGCAGCAAGTGAACATTTAGTCCTCAAAGTTGATGTGTTAGAAACAGGAAAAATGGACAAGTGTTAGGATTTGAGCGAGTTTGACAAGGGGCAAAAATGGGAATGGTGAGAAGACTGG
Source organism: Hemibagrus wyckioides (assembly GCF_019097595.1). Classification (NCBI taxonomy): domain Eukaryota; kingdom Metazoa; phylum Chordata; class Actinopteri; order Siluriformes; family Bagridae; genus Hemibagrus; species Hemibagrus wyckioides. The sequence goes on along the minus strand of NC_080718.1, from coordinate 7,922,054 downwards.
ATCAGAGCATCTCCAAGCCTGCAGCTGTTGTGGGGTGTTCCCGGTCTGCAATGGTCAGTATCTATCAAAAGCATCCTTTAAGTCTTGTAAGTCCTTTACGTCCTGTAAGCATACTTTAAGTCCTGTAAGTTGCGAGGTGGGGCCTCCATGGACGCATCACTTCGCAACTTACAGGACTTATCTGCTGCTAACATCTTGGTGCCAGATACCACAGCACACCTTCAGGGATCTAGTAGTCATCTACAGTAGTCATAATGTTTTGCCTGATCAGTGTATGAAAGAAAGTTACAGATAAATACAACATTAATACAAGTTCAGTTACTTTCTATTGTATGTGCCAGGTTTAAAGCTTTAAGAAAAGTAACTAGGAAGTCAAAAAAAAAAGGAAAAGCTGGATAGCTAAAATAAGAAGTTCCGGTGTGGTGTGTTGTGTGCGTCCTCTCCGCCTGACTCTCTAGCCTCGGGTGTCTGATTGATATTTAGGCCCTATGAAAGCTCATTTGCAGGTAATGTTTTCCTCCTACATTTACGTCCCACAGTAGCAGTGGTAATGGCGAAGTAGCAAGGGCGAGCCTGATCAAGGTGACTGGCTCACGCTCTCTCATGCATGCTGGGCTGCTGATGTCTCCCCACAGATGGCCCACTTCCACCTCCCCATCACCACCTTGTCCCACCTGAGTATATGGAATGAGCTTTAGGCCCCAGAGCTTGGTACTGTACGTACCACCACAAAGCTCAAAACTAAATGAATAAAAAAAAGCTACAAAGTCTCATGTTTAGCAGAGGTCAAACTGAATATGATTGACTTTTAAAAAAAGGGAAGTCCCAATAAACATTTTCTTTTAATTTGTTTCATGAGCATAAAGTCCTAAAGCCTCTAATAAGACCATGCTAATTATCATCCAAGGATTTTAAGTGCTACAAAAATGAACTTACAGAGGTAAGTTTTGCGTGGTGTAAAGAAGGGGGTCATTACTATAGATTCTGCCCCAAACTCCTCCCTGCCCCCCCCCTCCTGATAAATAAACAATGCACAGATCTGACCTTTGGGTTAACAGGTTTTTATGCTTGCTCCACTCAGCACTCCAACTGATTCAATTACCACAAAGGTTCAAGAGCTTCCATGAATACTGAAAAAGCCCCCATCCTACCCCCACCTCTGACACTGCTTAAAAAAACTGCAAATGTACCTGTGCTGGCAAATCCAATGCGTCTCTCTGGAGAAATTCCTTAATTGTTAATAATTTTACCACATGAGACAATCAAGTCACCTTGAACGCAAACCCCTCCTTTGCTTCCTTCACCCCGATCCAAACCTCCTCTGCTCGCTCTCTAGCCTCGCCTCAGTCTGTAGAGGCAAAGTGTTATTTAAGCTTTACTGGTCTGTGTTAAATTTCGCAATTTGAAGGGCTGTTAAGTTTTTCAATTGAAATTTCATTTAAGATGCAGGTGCTTTTGATTTTATTGATGCTTTACTGCTCTTGGGGCGCCTGACGAGAACGCGGTGCAATAACACCAGGCTGCCTCCATCAGGGCGTCGGCAGAGGTGGCTGTGATCGCAGGACGTTCGGGATACTTAAGCCCCGGGTCTTTCCTTGGACAGCAGAAGGGGTAGGGGTGGGGGTGGGGGGGCAAGAGCGAGAGCCACCAAGCTTTAAATTACATTTATAAGGATTTGGTTAGCATAAGAATAACACAATCAATTGACAAGGCATGAAGGTAAAGGGGTGGGAAAGGAAAAGAACGAGAGGGTTATTTTTAACATTGTGGATGTCTTTGTGATGGGAGGATCGCTTTGAAGGTCAGGATTGCTGATAAAATCTAAAAAGAATATAGGGTAGGGACACTAGGAATCAAGCAATGTGGTAGTCAAAGTACATTTTAGTGAATTTGTAATGATTCGCATCATCTCATATTAGTGTCTCATATTAGCGTCTCATGTGAGTGAAAATCGTAACGGAGCAAATCTGCTGAAGAAAGACCATCTCTGAAGGAACAGGATAAGACAGAAAACTATTTTGTCTCTGAAAGACAAGAAAGAGTCTTTTCTTTCACGGATTGATGTGGTATGATTTCCACCCTTAGGGGGCTAGTGGGGTTTATTACCAAAATTGTGCTTAACATACAATATTACACTTTGATGTCTTTATGTTAAGAAAATGTAGCAATGTTGAACAAAATAACATGCAATGGAATTTAGATGAATTAAATTCTTAATTCCTTGCCTTGCAGAGAAAATGATGACAAGTATCAAGTTAAAAAAAAATACAAAAACTAGAATGGTAAAAGAAGTCAGTCTGCCTAAAAATGTCTAAAAAAACATTTCTTATGGAAAGAAAGTCTTTCTTTGATCAAATTGTTGAACTGGTGAAAATTGTTGAACTCAGTTTGTAATCAGACCCAATTTTTCCAAAATGTTCACGATGCTCCTAAGCTCTCACATCATCATCATCATCATCATCATCATCATCATCATCATCAAAACAATGGACAGTATTACAGAAATATAACAAATGAGGATGTATTAATCTATCCCTAATGAGCAAGCCAGAGGTGATGGTGAGACAGTGCGAGGAAGAAACCTTGAAAAGAAAAAGGGAACCCATCCTCATCTGGGTGGCACCAGATATCAATTATGTAAGCAGGAAATACATTTTAGATTGAACATGAATTGTATTTAAGTTGTCAACTCTTCATTGATGGACATTTGAGTGCCTTGTGACTACTACAATCCAAAGGCATCTTCAGTGTTACACATCCACAGATTTTCCTGTGAGTTCATCTTCAGCAGCGGCAAGTGATTTCCAATTGATGAGAACTACTATAGTGGGATGGATCAGGCAGGTCTGGAGAGCAGAAGGGGTCAGGATCAGTGGTACCTCAGGTGTAGCATCAATGGAACAGAACTGACTGAATTAATCAGAGAACAAAGAGACGGTGATGATGAGGCTTGTGTTTTAATGTGGCGAATGTTTCATTAGACAGATGATGAGACAGACTGATAATCAGACGGAATCATTTCTCATTATAAACTGTACAATTTTTTTTTCTTCCCCTTTCTCAGGGCACCACACATCCTGCAGTAGATGCAAATTACAAAATTACAAAACACAAGAGATCTTCTGCGCTGTGTTTGCACATGTGACAGGCAGGAGACAAAGGGAAAGCCTACATGCTAAAGTTTATGTTCACAGGACTGGCTGTCAAGTCAAAGGAGAAAAACTTCACACAAGGAATTACATTAAAAAGACGGTTATAAAATTTTAATTGAAGGATAAAATCAGAGGCGAGAGATCATCCTGAATACATCAGACACTCATACATCTCGACTAGAAAAGTTTCAGTCAAGCCACAGCTTCTATTCTATGGAAATTAGAAGATACCATAAATTTACAACTTGCCATTTATAAGAAATATGAATCATGCTAGAAAATAAAAAAGATGTTTAAAAACAAATACAACAACAACAAAAAAAAGACAATTAAGCCATAGTAATTATTTGTGATTAGCACTAGGGTGTGAAAATGTAGGGCAGCACAGCCTTCACCTGAGTGTTTTGAGCATTGGGGAGAACAGAAGGGAACTCTCTCTGGGGGTATTTCTAATTTAGAGACAAGAAAAGTTATTGCTGCTGAGAGGGGGAAAAAACCCAACAGAAAATTAGACATACGGTCCGCTCCTATTATTTTACCTTGCTCGTCCTTCCTCTCCCTTGATCATATGCTATCATTACCTTGACAAATCTCTTCAATTCTTTCCCGCTGTTAATTTACTGCGGCTTTTCCTGCAACTATTTCATGATGTGTGTGTGTTTATTTATAACCTGTTTTATACGGGAAATGTATAAACTGAACAATTACTTTGTTTTATGGCAAGGTTTACTTGAACAATTTGTTTGCATAAGGTGTACAAAATTTTCATTTGTGTTTTTAATAAAGGCAATTTTGTATTTTAATACTGGAAAATGACACCTGGTCCTTCTTCATTATTAAACTTGTCCATTTTCACTGATCCTGTATGCGCTGTAGCCTCGGGTTCCTGGTCTTGGCTGGCAGGAGTGGATGCTGTTGTAGGTCATCTGCCTGAAGGTTCTGTGTGTTGTGCATTTTATATGACATGCTTTTCTGCTCAACATGGATGCAAAGAGTGCTGGAGTTACTGTAGACTTCCTGTCAGCTTGAAGCACTCTGGCCATTGCCTGATCTCTTATATCAAGATTTAGTTTCTATCTGCAGCACTACCACTCATTGTTTTTTTGGGGTTTTTTTTTGAGAAAAGTGCAGACTGTTGCATGTGAAAATCTTAAGAGAGCAGCCGTTTCTGAAATAAGCAAACCATCATGTTTGGCACCAACAAGCATCGAGTCCCTGTTGTGATATTTGATAGGAACATGAACTGAAGCCTTTCACTTGTATGTGCATTATGAATTGCGCTGCTGCCACATGATGGCAGCATCACTAATACTAACACAGCGGCCGTGAGGATATATACTATTTATGGCTGCTTTAATTACAAACCGCTATATTTGAGTTTCTTTCCCAAACACATTCTTGACTAATTTTAGAATGCATGATAAATCCAAGCGGAATGAAGTCTCCATGACTGAGAGCTTTGTCTAGAGAACACGCTTTAATGTCGACTTCATGTCAGACTCACGGCTGTGAAAAAATAATATCTTGGCTTTAAATTGAAAACTTTATCGGTGTTATTGACATAACTAAAGTTATTGATATTTGCTGAAGGGTCATCGGACCTTTTAATTGTGTTTCATGAACATAAACAGAAACCTTATCAACAAATTTAAATAGTTTTATTCTACACTGCATTTTATTCTATGCCACGCTAAACAAAAGCTACTTAATTCAATCAGTTCTGAGCTAAATTAACACAATTTGTTAGCGTAGATCTGACACGATTTGCTCCTGTATAGTGTATACACAGGCTCAGGATCAAAGCCAAGTCGCTGGCATTGTGAAGTGGCAATGTTACCTGCTGCTCTGTTGTGCTGCACATGATTTAATTAGGTTCGTTTAATAATAAAGTTATTTCTTCCTGTCAGTGCCAACATCCTCACGAGGTTTCATAAGGTAATTGGATCATGCTAATATTACGTGAATTGATCACACTCAGTCTACATAATTCAAACTTGTAATTACCAGTGATCCTGACCCCTTCTGCCCTGCGGACCTGCCCGAGCTGCATCCTGATGCCCTACTACTGGGTGGAGTTCTCATCAGCTGAAAACCTGATACGATGAAACCCACATGAACAGCCTGAAGATCAATGAGATTGCTGTGGATGGTTCCACTTAGAAACCGTAATGATGGCTTAGGACTGCAGTTGCTACGGACAGTGCAATTCTGCACTCAGGTCCCCATCAATGAACAGTCTGACATAATTGGGATCAACTAATACTTCATACAGAAAAAAACTTTTTTTCCACTGATCCATATTCATCCATATGTATTATGTATTTCCTGTATAATTTTCCCCCTTGCTACTATACAGATAATTCTATTTCTATTGTGCCTCTTTTTTTATTCTACTTTTATGACAGGGATAGTTAGAATTTTTTTTTTACATGTTGTATTGTGTTAGGTTGTGTATGTGACAAATAAAATTTGAATTGAATTCATAAGCTGCTCATAAGCTTACATGTTCCTGGTTACACGACTGTACACAACATTTTTTGACTTTAAGGTACACGGCTAATCGGACATTTTCAATCCATGTAAATCGAATGAATTATTTTAGTTCTGCAAGTCTGATATAAAATGGGCTTGTTGGATAATCTTACACAGAATAGTAGCTGAAGATAAACACCATCAAATGATAGATGCTTATTTTTATACTTGGCGCATCTTGACATCACCATTTACTTTGAAGATAAAAACATAAATAAAACATTTGTATGTAAAACAATTAATTAGAACTTTTCTATGAATATATTGCCCCTAGTAGGCTAGATAAAAACAGACATACTTATTTAAAACTATAAATTCTTAACGCCCGAGTGTCTCCTTTATATGAGCTTCATATTAACTACCACTGTGGAGTGTGACATGACAAAGACATACAGTGCTGAATATGGACATAACATTATTTGTGGGAAAAAAAGTTCTAGAAGGCAGTCTGGTTGTAACGCCTCGTCAGGCGGAGGAGTGTTAGAGTCCATGTGCAGATTTAGTAAAGGACGGTAGGCAGAAATCGTGGTCAAGATAACGTAAGCAAAGGGTCAAATACCAGAAAGCTAACACTCAGAAAACTAATCCAAAACACAAATCCGAAACTCGAAGTCAAGAGATAAACTGGCAAGGTCATACACGAGGAAACTAGACAATAACAGAATAAAGGCTTGGCAAGTGACACAAACGGAAACAATGCTTCGCAATGAGGCTGAGGTGGCGCGCTGCTTAAATATGCCTCAGTACCGGAAGTGGCCAGAGATAGTTAATATTTGGGCGAGGGTTCCCTCTGGTGTTCCGGCCCAGACTGTTGTGTGACAGAACCCCCCCGTCTAGGGACACCTCCAGGTGTTCGTCGTCGTGGGCGCCCCCTCAGGCGAAGGGCCGGTCTGTGGGGAAAGTTCAGGTGAAATTCTTCGATGAGTGCAGGGTCCAGGATGTCCTGCCTATTGACCCAGCAGCGCTCCTCTGGACCGTACCCCTCCCAGTCCACCATGTATTGGAGGCGGCCACCCTGTCGACGTGAGTTGAGAATGGTGCGAACGCGATAAGCGAGGGAGCCGTCGATGTCCAGGGGAGGAGGTAGTTCATGGGTATCGGAGCGCGCGGTTTGAGGTTCATGATAGGGCTTGAGCAGAGATACATGAAACGTGGGCGAGATACGATAAGAGGAAGGCAGTTCCAGGCGATATGAGACAGGATTAACCTGACGAATGATCTTGAAGGGGCCAATGAATTTGGGGCTGAGTTTGCGACAGGGTAGTTTGAGTTTCAAATTATGCGTGGATAGCCAAACTCTCTGACCCACCTGGTAGGCTGGGTGAGGCCGACGTCGGCGATTGGCCTGAATTACCTGTCTTCATACTGCCCTTTGAAGTCGGACATGGGCTCGCTCCCAAGTCTCTTGGCTACGTCTAGCCCAGTCGTCCACTGCGGGGACATCGGAGGGTTCTTCGGTCCATGGGAATAAAAGTGGTTGATAGCCTAGTACACATTGGAACGGCGTCAGCCCCGTAGAGGAATGGGTTAAGGAGTTCTGGGCATATTCGGCCCACGGGAGGAACTCACTCCATCTATGTTGCTCCTTGCTGCAGTATACTCGCAGGAACCTCCCCAGCTCTTGATTCAGGCGTTCGGCTTGTCTGTTGGACTGGGGATGATACCCCGAGCTCAGACTGATGTTGATCCCCAATTGCTTACAGAACTCCTGCCATACTCTAGAGGTAAACTGTGGCCCTCGGTCTGATACTATGTCCTCAGGGATGCCAAAATTTCGGAACACGTTATGAAAAATAGCTATGGCGGTTTCCATAGACGTGGGTAGGCCTTTCATAGGGATGAGTTTACACCCCTTGGAGAACCGGTCTATGACGACCATGATCATGGTGAAGCTCTGCGACTCGGGGAGGTCTGTGAGAAAGTCTATAGAGAGGTGTGACCAGGGGCGTCGTGGGACGGGTAGCGGTTCCAACAGGCCCTCAGGCAAATGGCGGTCGGTTCGAGACTGGGCGCACACGGGACAGGAACGTACAAACCCCTCAACATCCTGATTTAGAGAGGGCCACCAAAAGGTCCGGCGCAGTAGCTGAGTAGTGCGGTGCATACCTGGGTGGCCGGTGCTGGGGCTCTCGTGGGTCCACTTAATCAGTCTGTGACGGAGTGTCGTGGGCACAAACCGCTTGGAGGGTGGACAGTTTGGGGGGGGTGCCTCGGAGGTGCAGGCCCGTTCGATCTCACTCATGAAATCCCAACGTATGGGAGCAACCAGCACAGACGGCGGAAGGATGGTGTCTGGGTGAACGGAGGGTTCGCAGACTTCATGAATTCTACAGAGCGCATCTGCTTTTCCGTTTTTGGACCCAGGACGATAGGTGACTGTGAATTTGAATCGCGAGAAAAACAATGCCCACCTGGCTTGGCGTGAGTTCAGACGCTTGGCTTCCCGTAGATAGGCTAGGTTACGGTGATCTGTAAGAATGAGGAACGGGTGAACTGCCCCCTCCAGCCAATGTCTCCACTCCTCCAGAGCAACCTTCATGGCTAGTAGTTCCTTGTTACCCACGTCATAGTTCATTTCCGTCGGGGTTAGCTTACGAGAGAAGAAGGCGCATGGGTGCAATTTGACTGACTCTGGCATCCACCTCTACTGTGAACGGTAAGTCTGGTCGGGGGTGTCAGAGTATGGGGGCAGACGAGAAGCTTTGCTTGAGCTTACTGAAGGCATTGCTGGCTTGGTCAGTCCATCTGAGTTTACGTGGCTTCCCCTTTAGTAACGAGGTCAAGGGACTGGCTATGGTGCTATAGTTTCAAATGAATCGGCGATAAAAGTTAGCAAACCCCAGAAATCGCTGTAAGCCCTTAATGTTGGTGGGCTCCGGCCAGGATGTGATCGCTGATACTTTGGACTGATCCATTTCTATTCCTTTGTGAGATATCACATAGCCCAGGAACGTTATGGAGGAACGGTGGAACTCACACTTTTCCAATTTTACGAAGAGGTTGTGGGCTGCTAGACGGTGAAGTACGTCACGAACGTGGGAAACGTTGCTCATAGTTGGATGAATAAATCAGTATGTCATCTATGTACGCTATAACGTGACTGTGGAGCATGTCTCTGAACACTTCATTTATCATAGATTGGAAAACCGCTGGGGCGTTGGTGAGTCCATATGGCATGACTAAGTACTCATAGTGTCCATTCATGGTGTGAAAGGCTGTCTTCCATTCATCTCCTTCTCGTATCCAAATCAGATTGTAAGCACTGCGCAGATCGAGCTTAGTGAATATTTTAGCTCCTTGTAGCTGTTCGAGGGCGGCCGGGACTAAAGGGAGTGGATAGGGGTAAGGCACAGTGATGGCATTCAGACCGCGATAATCAATGCATGGCCGGAGCCCTCCATCCTTTTTTTCCACAAAGAAGAAACCCGCAGCTGCCGGCGATGTAGAGGGTCGGATATATCCGGCAGTGAGGGCCTCTTCGATGTAGTCCTCCATGGCCTTTTTCTCAGGGATGGAAAGAGGGTAAACTCGACTCTTGGGTGGTGTGGTGTTAGGCAGGAGTTCTATGGTACAATCCCATGGCCTGTGTGGTGGGAGCCTGGTCGCGTTCTCTTTACTAAAAACCTCCTGCAGGTCGGAATATTCCTGAGGGAGCGATATTAGATTGGTTGAACCTGGGCTTTCTATGGACGTAGCGAGGCATGGATGAGGAGTGTGTTCCTGAAAGCAGTTTTTTATACAGGAAGGGGCCCACCTGCGGATGTCACCATTCTTCCAGGAGATATCGGGGTCATGAAGCTGCAGCCAGGGGAAGCCCAATACTACGGGGTTAAACGGGGAAGAGATGACAAAGAATGATAATCGCTCACGATGGAATAACCCGAGTTGGAAGTCTATGGGTTGTGTGTGATGAGAAATGAGGCCCCCTCTGATGGGTTGGTCATTAATGGCGGTCACATGGAGTGGGGGCACGGATGGGACCGTGGGGATGTGAAGGTCGTGCACCAGATTAGCGTCAATGAGGTTAACTGCCGAGCCCGAGTCAATCAGCGCTGTGACACAGAATTTTGAATTAGCAAAGAGCAAGAAAGCAGGAAGAGAAACCTTGGATAAATGCTCAGTTGTCTCTACCTGGGTTGTAGCTGGCTTCTCAGGACATCGAAGCACACGGTGGCCTGGTTTGCCGCAGTAAAAGCATAGCTGGAGCTTAGTGCACCGCTCGCGCTCAGCCTCTGTAACTCGAGCCCTCCCTAGTTGCATCGGTTCGGTTAGATCCTCTGTGTGTTGCTGGACATCCATCATGCGACGTGGCATGGCACGTGAACTGGTGGCTGCAGGTTGGTGTTGACGGTGCAGGTTGTCTAGACGAATGGCAGTGGAGATGTATTGGGATAGCATCATGCTGGTGTCGCGGCAGGCCATTTCCGCTTGTAATTCTGGGTTGAGTCCCTCGCGGAACCCCACCATGAGAGCTGTCGCATTCCATCCAGACTGAGCGGCCAACGTGCGGAATTTAATGGCATAATCCGCGGCCGCGTCCCTCCCTTGGCACAACTCCAGCAACTGTACAGACACATCCTTGCCTCCCGCTGGGTATTCAAACACTTCCCTGATCAAGTTCACGTAATAATACGCGCACGCTTTGACTTGGGGGTCTGAGTCTCAAACCGCTGCAGCCCAATCTAGCGCTCTTCCGGTTAGCAGAGATAATATGAATGCGCACCTGGTTCTCTCGTCGCTGTATGCCTCTGGCTGAGAAGCGAAATAGTTATCACATTGACGAAGGAAACCCCTGCAGCGATCGGCGGATCCATCGAACTTTTCGGGTAAGGCAAAACGAGGAAGTTCGCTGCGTACGTGGAATGCCAACGCCGTGGCGGCTGTTTGTTCTCGCGGCTGTTGCTGAAGTTGTTGATTTGCGGCTTTCAGCAAGTCAACCTCTTCCTGATAAGCACAAAGGAGGGCTCGTTGTCGCCATAATGTCGCTCGCATATCCGCTCGACTCATTTCAGGCGAAGCATTCTGTAACGCCTCGTCAGGCGGAGGAGTGTTAGAGTCCATGTGCAGATTTAGTAAAGGACGGTGGGCAGAAATCGTGGTCAAGATAACGTAAGCAAAGGGTCAAATACCAGAAAGCTAACACTCAGAAAACTAATCCAAAACACAAATCCGAAACTCGAAGTCAAGAGATAAACTGGCAAGGTCATACACGAGGAAACTAGACAATAACAGAATAAAGGCTTGGCAAGTGACACAAACGGAAACAATGCTTCGCAATGAGGCTGAGGTGGCGCGCTGCTTAAATATGCCTCAGTACCGGAAGTGGCCAGAGATAGTTAATATTCGGGCGAGGGCTCCCTCTGGTGTTCTGGCCCAGACTGTTGTGTGACACTGGTATCATCTCAGGGAGTTTTTCCTTACTGTCACCTCTGACTTTCTTGTTAGGGGTAGATTTATAAATGAGCGCTTTACAAATAAAATTAAATTGACCTTAGTTCATAAGAACCTTTTCAAATTAAATTTAGCGTAAGCCAAGAAATCACATCATATATTTTTATATAAACTATGTAACATGTTTTAAATCTGACTGACTACATTTTTCCTTTCTGAAGTGTGTTATCATATACAGGGATATTATACACAGTGTTTTATTATGAGATCAGATTATTATAAAATATTAGATTATTGTGTCGTATCCATTACTATTCACTTATAAAGCCAGTAGACATTTTTAATTCTTTTAGTGTCATTCATTTGTTTACTGTATTTTTTTCTGTGTGAATAAAGGCAGCCCACAAATGAGTTTTAATTTGAAATCAAAGATGACCGATGTGCATGAGCAGTCAAAGCAGCAGTTTTAATCGGTTACCTGGTGAAATTAAAACTGCAGTTCCATTTACTGTGTAAATCATTGCAAAAAAGTGGTAAAGAGAGAGACAGAGAGAGAAAGAGAGAGAGAGAAAGTGGGTGTAGCACTCTGCATAGTAATGAAGAGGTGATGGTCCATAATACAGGGCATTTTGAGTGTATGCAAATAGTAGCTCCTTAATTAGAATGCATGTGATAATAGACTGAAGTATAATTAATTTATAACTTAGCAAAGAGTGTCTGTTATGAACTCTAATATGATTCTATTACAGTAATCAGTCCACAATGACACCAAGTAGGTCATCTAGGAGACATACACCTCAGCTTCAGTGCTCGTGCACGCACACACACACTCACTCACACACACCAACTGCTCTTCTGCTGCTGTATGTGCTGAATAAGGATTTTCATACACACTAATGTACCATAGGCATCTGTGACGAAGATGAGTTTGTATTATTGTGTGTATTCCTGGTGCATGCATAACTGTGTGTTTGTGTGAGTGTGTGGGTGGGTGTGTGAGTGAGTGAAAAAAGAGTGACAGAGAGAGAGAGAAAGAGAGAGAGAGAGAGAGAGAGAGAGAGAGAGAGAGAGAGACCAAGTGGAAGGGAGACAGAGTGTGAGAAAGTGTTACAGACAGCGAGAGTATGAGAGCAAGGGAGAGTACAAGAGAAAAAGAGAGAGAGAGAAAGAGAGAGAGAGGGAGAGAGAGAGAGTGAGAGAGTGAGTGAGAGAGAGAGAGACTCACGGTCTTGGCCAGTACGAAAAGACACCCAGGAGCTGCTAGCTTCCCCATAGTGGTTAGACACCAGCAGTCTGAACTGGTACTCTGTGTATGGGTCCAAATCTTCCACCAAGTGTGTGAAGACTGTTTCTGTCTCATTATCCACCAGTCTGTACAACACACACACACACACACATACACATACACACACATCACAGAATGCTTTATTCATCAATAAAATGTGAACCGAATCTGCTGGCTTCCTGTCTGAAACTTAAACGTTTTCCTCTTGGTTCAAAAATAATCTGGTCCAACTGCTCTGATCAAATTAAAACAAGCTCATCAATTTAAACATCCTCCATTTCCATGCTCAAGATATGAAATCATATACAAGCATATTTTCTCTGATTTCCTGCTAAAACAACTCTATACACGTAGCTCATTAACTGCCTTTAACGGCACCTCGTGTTTTCATGCTAGCTTTTGAGCGGTGCCAATTTTCAGCAAGCTTTGCTATCAGATTTACTATATGACTATAATATATATATATATAAAAAAAATCACCTGAACAATGAAATACATTTGAACGGAATGGCAGGAAATGAGGCTGATATATAATACATGCACCTAGTCATTTATTTATTACAACAGAATGAGAATTTTCCCCATCTCTGATTAAATAGCAATTTGTTGTCAAGGAGCATGTAATGCATACATATCAGATGAAGTTAGCCATTTTAGATTTTGGCCCTGGGTCTCCTTGCTACATCTCTGCAGCGTGACGAATACAATCAGGATACACATGAAAGCTTCTAATATCTTCTAATAATAAACAATAGACGAAATAAAAACAAACAAACGAAAATGAAATTTTTGATGATGTAGGTGCTATTATCCTGCATACCTGAGAATTCTCAAAATAATTAAGAACTAAGCCAGATCCCTCCACAATGCCAGTGACCTACATGTGCAGCTGGTGTAAAACTCTGTGCAAGTGTGTGTGCGACACAGCCGTATATGGAGTGTGTATAGCGGTGCTGCTGGACGGAGACTCACCTCAGGACGTGCTGGGTGGCCGGGTTCTTCATCTGGAGCTGATAGCGCAGTGTCCCAGGAGCGTTGGGGCGCGAGGGACTGAGCCACACCACCTGCAAAGAGGTGGAGGTGGCAGCTGCCAGCCTCGGGGGCAAAAGGCCATCTGGAGCTGGGGGCATCGGGACCGAGCAAGAGAGAGAGGAAGAGGGAGAAAGAGAAAGACGGATGAAGGCCAAGTGCAGGGTGGCATATGCTCCAGAGCAGTAGTGTTGGTGGTGATGTAATGTAGATGGATGTAACAGTACAGCATTGAATCAAGCATCAACTCTTTCTCCAAACAAAAGAGAGGGGTTTAACAACAGTTAAATCACTTACTACTTTATAGCTGGATTTTTAGACATTTTTTATACAGTAAAATTTTACAATGTTACATGATGAGATACGCTGATTTAAAATGGCTACAGTGATAAAGACTGGACTCATATACAACAAATTCTAATTAAAGCATCTTTTACATTCTACAGACAACGCTATTTCGAAATGTCTCTCAACAATTGTCCAAAAGAAATCAAACAGGCCACCAAAATGTTTGACTAATTTTATTAACTTGTGTTTGTCCTCCTTGCTACGTCTCAACACTATACCAACCCTTAATGCTAATGCATAATGCAAGATGCTACAGTTATGCTTTTAAAGTGCACTTTTCAGCATGATTTGTAAGCTGTTAAAACAAATTGCGGAAAGATTTGAAGACATCCATTACGAAGGAAAACAAGGCGATCCTGCTGCATGCAGCGGCACTTGGTAAGGACTCCAGGCGAGTCATCTGTTTTGAGGAGCAATCCGGTCGGCGTGCGCCTCAATAATACACCACTCGAGGAATAGGAGTGAGGCTCTCTGCTTAAGTGAAGGCTCATTCTCAATCAACATCCCTCTCATGCAACCACAAGCACTCAATAACTGTTGATTACTTAAGTCATTTTGTGCATGCTCAAATAGAAGTGCCTCTGTGGAATACCAATTGCACTTGCAACGGCTGGAGCTTCGGAAAACAAAAAGGGTCAAAGAGGGCACGAGTTACAAAGGCAAAATTAACTCCCGACGCTCCCGGCCCCCGGAGCATAGTCCGGTGAGCGGAATGAGATCAACTGATATTCTGGGCAAATGCGTGAGCAGAAAATGTACTAATGTGCTGATGGATGAGCAAGCGACCTGCCAATGATGTCAGTAAACACACGGCTTCTTTGAGGGACATTCAAAAGCTCGCTGTTCCCATCCTTCATGTGCGCTGACAGGAGGAACTGGAATGAACAGAAGAAGGCGAAGAAAGACAATATAAGTGACACAACCCAGTGTTTCCATATGCTGCCATGTAAGAGTCGGGGCCAGTTTTACAGCGGGTGAGCCTCATCACTCAATTCAGCATGGCTCAAAATCGCTTTTGCTGCCAACCTCCAATTTTCATAATGCACTAGTGCTTGTGTTAGGCTTGAAAAGCGCAGGGTGCTGGGATGCGAGCCCTAATTGGAGGGAGCGGATGAGCTTTCCTGGATGGACGGCGGTATTAAAAGCCATTCTGCAGTTTTCCTCCATCTGCCTTTGCTACTAGAGCCCGGTTAGGATTAAGTGGCCAAGTGTCCATAAACATAATGATGATGATGAGCATATGGACCGGCCTGAACTGCAATCCTGCATCCTGTTCCACTGCTAAAAGAACCTTGCTACTTCGTCTACGTTTACGTATGCATGTGAAAAGGATGTTAACTACATGACAAAAGATGCCTGTGTATAGAGCTAGCCGGTATGTTGCATCATCAGTCCAAGAAAGAGACACAGAGAGACTGAATAAGAGAGAGGAACATAAACAAGAGAAACAGAAAAAAAAAGACAGAAGCAGATGAAACAGAGAGAGGGGGGAGAAAGAGAGAGAGACAGCAACAGATATAATGAGAGCTTGGATTGAACAAAGACAACCAGTTGACAAAAGAGTTAATTCCTTACAGACTTATTTCATCAAACAGTCGGCATGGAGTTTCCCCTTTGTTTCGGCTCCCTCCTTCCTCAGGTATATCAAAAGTGTCACTAATCATTTTAAACTATGCACTTTTATGTTTCCTCTGGATCTCTTAGCTTTCTCTGCCTTCTGTTCTTTGATATAACAAGGACAGTTCGAGACAAGGCTTCAGTTCAGCTACAAGAAGCCTAAAGATCTGGCTGAGCAGAGTGGAGGGAAACGTGTGGTATTTAAAATTTATACTTCCTCGTGCCTTTGTTTTGAACTTGAACATTTTTTCTTGCAGAACTTCAACTTTGCTCTTTGCCTGTTGTTCACAGAGGCCGTGCCGTAAGCCAAGGCCTTGCTTTCCATGGTTCGGCACGAATGCTACCGTGGCATTTCTGGGTCCGATGAAATATCAGAGAGCACGTGTCAAGCTCTCACTGCGTTCTGTTGAATCGATAAGAAAAGCTGGGCCCTGAGAAACAGGCTTGTTTTATCTCCACTGAGACACGTATTTAGAAATCACACCTCCTTCCATTCTAGGAAAAACTGGTATGTTTTGTGGAACCCAGCAGGATTTAAGGGACAGCGTAGTGACACAGAGCATCATGGCTGAGCGGAGACAGAAGGGTCCCTTCTGTCTCCCTGTCAAAAGGTCCCCTCTTTGGTTCTTATTCAGGTGTTACCAGGATTAAGAACAATTGCAGAGGTGGTTATGAGGCCTATTTTGTGCTTTGATCAGTAGCGATGTCTGCTGTGGAGGGAGGGGTGGATTATCCTACACAGTGCCTGGCTGGAGGCCTCCTAGACATCTGGACTGGAGGGAAAAAATGAGGCTGATCAAATTGGTGTAATAAAGATTCCTGCTATGTGCGAAAAAAAAAAAATCACCACATGATATGCAACTTCTGGTTCCCTAGTGGTGATCCCAGAGCTATGACATGAGCAGTGAAAGGAAAAGGCAAGTCCAAACATTAAAAACAAACAAATTCAACCCCTCCCTCTTCCTTACCCATATGTGTGCCCATTGATTACGTTTCTCTGTTGCTCTTTATGCCAAGCCAATTCTGTGGGGGAAAAAACCCTCTTCCTCCTTTATCACCCCGTGGCTAATTTACCCATGTATATCCCAGTGCTTGGCGCACGATTCCCGACACTCACCCTGTGTGTAAATCAGCGTAATAAGTTCCCACACCATTAAAAAAGGAAGCATGAACCAAGCCCTATTTAACCAATGACTTGTTACCTTTTATTTGCCATAAGAAGGTCATAAAAAAGAACATTCCAGGGCCATAAGAGTCATAATTAAAATCAACAACAATTTAACAGTGGGAAAGTGCGACTCTTAAGCACAGTAATAAACTTCCAATGGTTGATCTTGTCTTGCGTGTCTTTGTTCGTGTGTGTGCGTGTGTTGTCAGCGGACAGGGCTGGTCTTTTAGATCACCGGCAGCAGGCATTGTTCTCTGTCTTTGGACTGTCTCCCAGCTGGCCTGGTGGTGCGAGAGCCTGTTCCGGTGTGATCAAAAGCCTCACGCTGCCTCGTGCTGAGAGCACTACTGAATCACGCCATGCTACACGCCATGTTACACATAAAACCCTTTAGGTGTAATCATTTTGTGACAGAATGTTCATGTTTATACTGAATAAAAGCAACTGTAATTGGAATGCAGAAATTCACTACTTTGTTATTGTTTTTTTACATTGCAAATTGAGTTTTGTTCTAATCATTGGTTTAGCTCTAAATGAGCAGATCATCTCAACTGCTGTAGCATGAGTTACACTGCACAGAAAATGATAAGCAGACATGGTTGTAGTGCACTAACCTGCTGGAGGAAGGGAGATGCTGGTGGAGGCACTCTCCACACAGCCCTGACTGTTGCAGGCTCTCACTTTCACACTGTAGTTGGAGAAAGGAAGCAGACCCCCTACAGACACCCAGTGGCCTGCTGTGACCGAGGTGAGCAATGCTCGTGTCTCAGTGACCGGCTCTTCTGTTTCACTCGAGTTCTCTCCTGTAACACGCCAAGAGCAGTGCATTATTACTGTTATCTCCAGCAGTGCCATCAATACATTGTGTTGGAACATTCAACTAACACAATTTAAAAAAATGCATATTTTACTAAATAACAACATCAAAGTGCTACCACAGAAACTTTGCCTAGGACAAAACCTGTATCATGTCCAACAGAATCATCTAATTATATGTACAAGGAAATTTTCTTACAATATATTCAACAGACTTTACAACACACGTTACAGAGAAATGCTGCACCTTAATGGAAATGATAAAATGAACTCGGCTGTAATAAACATTACCGAGGAGGCAGGAATAGCTGCTGGATGCAGTTCAGAGTGCATTAAAGAGAGTGTGTGATATATATTGTGATAACTCCACTACGGTAAAATTTAATTTCTTTTCCTCGAGTACATTCTTCTGTTTCTGTCTTTGATCTCTGAAGACTTTTATATACTCGGATCCGCAATGGATGCATCGATTGCATTGTTTCATGCAAATGATGTGCATATGATGGCAAAATGAAGCATCTCTCATGTATATGCTGTGTAAATACGGGAATGTGGCTGGGTTCTTATTTCCACATGACCAAATCTAAATTGCTCTCTTCAGGAGTCAGACATAAACAATTTTTTCTTTTTTTTTTATTCTTCAATAAAAATAATATATCAGTGGTGTACTCTGAGGATTCTTTTAGCAGAAGATTTCTTGTATTCCTTTTTAAATTTCTATTTTTGGTTTTCTTCTGTATTTTCTTAGTGAAAACTTGTAATCGACTGACTTACACACAGAGAATACATTTCCAAGACATAAATTAAATTGCCATTGCTTCCTTTAATGGCAAGGGTTTTCCCTTTCTACCACCTTTTTCTTTGAGTCTAAGTAAAAAAAAAAAATGCAGCCAACATGCGCTTTATTCCCAGTAAAAGATAAATGGAAGTGTTTGGTAACTAAAGAATATATCACAGTTAAAAAGTCTTTTTCCCCCTCTAGGTCTACATAAATCACAGTGCTAGTCAATATTTAATAATGCTAGCC
The DNA here is from genome assembly GCF_019097595.1 of Hemibagrus wyckioides. Taxonomy (NCBI): domain Eukaryota; kingdom Metazoa; phylum Chordata; class Actinopteri; order Siluriformes; family Bagridae; genus Hemibagrus; species Hemibagrus wyckioides. The sequence continues at coordinate 7,903,689 of NC_080718.1, read as the reverse complement.
TTGGTCCGCAGTCCCTTGCTCACCCCTGTCATGTGTAATAGCTCCCACTCCGATATCTCTGACATAAAAAGCTGGCTTTACGGCAATACTAACATGTAGAGGGGGTCATTACTGATCGACATTTCCCTTAATCTGTGACGGCCAGCGACTGGCCAATAAATTCTCCAACAATCCACTGGGAGAGTTCGGCAAACTTCTGCCTTCTACTTGCTGGTGGATTGCCAGCTGCTTACGAGACATCAGACAATCACATGTACATATACACAAATCTCTTTCAGCAATAAAGTCCACTTTCTGTCTCGCCAACTTTTCACTCAACACTTCTGCACGTCATAATCTTGGCTTCTCAGCATGGCATGTAACGTCCTTAGCATATATACGGTCCTGTATATACTGTATATATATATATATACAGTAAGATAAGAATAAAAATAAGAGACCACTGCCCAATCTCCAGATGTGAACCCTATTGAAAACCACTGGAATGTCATCAAGAGGAAGATGGGTGATCACAAACCATCAAGCTAAGCTGAGCTGTTTGCTTTTTTGCAAAAAGAGTGGTATAAAGTTATGTAATGTGAAAAACTGATGGAGAGCATGGAGCCAAAACACATTCAAATCGGGGTTATTCCACCAAATACTGATTTCTTAATGTTATTTAGCCAAAGCATTAACACAATTTGTTTACAAATTATTTGCATTTTGTTTTATTCGAGTTATTAAAGCTCTGCAAATACTGAATGATCTTGGGTTATTTTGATGTGTTGTCATTTCCTTTAAATATACACTCTAAATAACAATAGTTATATTTTGAATTTAGTAGAAATATTGTCAGCAGTTCACAAAAAATGAAACGAAACTGTCTCACCAATACATGCACCTGGAAGAAAAAAAAACATAAGAAATTGATTATTTTGCAGTGGTCTCTTATTTTTTATTTTATATATATATATATTTATATATATAGTGGTCAGTATCTATCAAAAGTGGTCCAAGGAAGGAACAGTGGTGAACTGCCAACAGGGTCATGGGCGGTCAAGGCTCATTGATGCACGTGGGGAGCAAAAGCTGGCCCGTCTATCTATCTATCTATCTATCTATCTATCTATCTATCTATCTATCTATCTATCTATCTATCTATCTATCTATCTATCTAGCTAGCTAGCTATCTAGCTATCTATATGCGCTAAAGAGTTGTTATAACAGTCTCAATAAACAGTCTGTTGATTCTGGAATGTGGCTGTGGGGATTTGTGCTTATTCATCCACAAGAGTGTTAGTGATATCAAGTGAGGAGGCCTGGTGCTATTCCAATTCATCCCAAAGTTGAGGTCAGGGCTCGGGTCACTCACCAACCATGTCTTTATGGAAGGTGGATTGTTCACAGGGGCATTGCCATGCTGGAACAGGTTTCGGTCCCTTAGTTCCAGTAAAGGGGAAAACATAAATGCTAGACATCCTGTACAATTGTGTGCTTCCAATCACATATAGTCAGAAGTCTACTTTCATATGGTCATATGGTGTACCTTTATTCCACAGGAAATGTTTGTAACTTCTGCGACACTAGCCAATAAAAAGTGTTTGTCAGCTCATGCATGCGAATGCAGATGGATTTGTGGTGCTTTCCTCAGAGTGTGTTCTGCTGCCCCCGATGGTCCATGAGCAGCAGTTTGAAATGATGCAGTTGTCTGGGTTCATGTCCCTTGGTGGGAGCACGTTATGAAGCCTTTGTGAAAGGCTTTGTTCTCCCTGGTAGCTGTTGGTAGCCGTCATGTAATAGAGGAGACCTAACTGAGGTTAGGAATTAGCCGAGAGTAAGTAGGGGAAAATCATTCCAGTCTTAAACAATAAAGTTTGACTTGGAAGCCTGAAAGATTGGTAAGTTGGATGTGCCTGATGTGCCTTTTAAATCTAATGGATGTACAGTACATAGTGCTGCATTGTGGTGGACTGTGTTACACCATTCTGGTGTAGATTATTTTCCTATAACAACACAACTCTTCCCACTAGACATCCCACTAATAATATTCCATTGCTTTTTAGCCAAGTTACATACATGTATGTTTCTAACATAAAATGTTTGAATGGTAAAGTAGTCTTATATGGTAAACCTGCAATTAAAAAAGAAGGCTTGTGGTTACAGAAATTGTCTTACAGAATGTCCATCTGGGATTGTAACATCCCAGTTGTATAAAAAAAATTGATGGCATTTTGGTATAGTGTGCTGGAATGGTACACCTGAGCTTTGGCATAATACCTTGATTGTGTAGGGCTCACATTTAAACCTTAGACTAAACTTCAACTAAACTAAAGTCTTGCCTGAGACAGTGGATAACTACAGGCGTGGCAGATGCTGTAATATACAAACTTTATGAACATAATACAGAGTACAGCAAAGCACTACATAGAAACAAACCATAGTTCTCCTTACACTTTGCCGGTGATGAGTGCATGTCCACTCTGCCTAGAGGGGGTAATACTGCAAAATGACTCTCTCAGTGAGAAATGTTTTGGATTCACATACTGAACTGCATCACCCCATTTGGTCTAAGCGATGACTTAGGACTCAAGTGCTTTTTAAAGGACTGATAATGATTTACTCCATTCTACTGCCGAGTTGCTGACTTTCTCTTGAAGTTGTGTTCAGTATGAGATATAAGATATCCTGTTGTACTTTATAACACACACAGACTCCATTCACAACATTTGCTTGTGTAGTTGTGTAGTCTGTGGTTTAGAGCATGTTTGTTTGTCACAACCAATTCCAACCATACACACATACAAAGACATCTATACTGTGCAATTCCTATTGATAAACAGTAAATGTGAAGAAAAACAGACGAGTGCTTATGAATGGCTATTATTCAAAAAAATGTCCGTCAAAGCTGAATGAATACCTTGTAAGCAACGTGATCTAAATATTATACATCTGGCAAGCTCAGCTTAATTAGATGCCAACACAGGAAAATCACTGTCAACTGCAATTTCTGTATCATTTGCTGATGGCGAACATATATAATTTGCTGATCATAAACAAATGTGAAGAGAGTGTTATATTGTGAGGTGATCATCATGCACACAAGCACATGCACAGACACATGCAAACACTATCAGGGCAAAATCGCAGGATGACACAGTTGGTCAGATACTCTTGATACAGAAACCATAACATTCTATTATATTAATATGGCAGTTTTAATGAAACAGGGAGGTGTGGCTCAGGTCTTTCTTCTGAACAAAGAGAAACAAACTCAAGTTAGTAATGCAAGTCTGAATCTGACTGGTATTGGGAATTTAAGGGGTGAAACGCTGCTAATAACATACCTGTTACTCACAGGTTTTCTCTCTATGCAATTATACAAAAATCAGACTGATAGAAGTTATAAATAATGTTGGCACCATGATGGTACAGTGGCTCCAGGGTCCCCAGTTTGAGCTTATACTCTGGTTACAACTGTAAGTTGGCTTTGCTAAATTGCTGTAGTCTGTCTCATCCCCAGTGTTTTCATGATAGTCTCCAAATTTACTAACAACCAATCAAGATAAAGTGCTTAATGAAGCTGAATGAATATCCAAATAATGTGCGCTTGATTGTTGGGCATATGCAGAAAGTGCTCTGTGCCTCTGTGTATGTGTGTGTGTGTGTGTCCATACTATGAACATTTATCTCCAGGCGGTTCTAAAAAATCTGAGAGCTTTGTGGAGGTGAGTGGTGGGGTTGATTCATTCTGAGTGTGCCATCACACTCTCTTTAACAAACCTGTCCACTTTTATCCCGCCAAGGGCGAGGAGCTTCTCCTTGCCTCCCAGCAGCCGGCCCGAGAGAAATGGCCAATGACAACAATTCATTTACGGCCATTATGGCATGCGAGCGCCATGCTAGGGTTCACTGCCCTTTTTGCATACTGTGTGTAAACAATCATAGGGAAAATAACTGGAGTCAATATGGGAGATCAGAGGCGAGAGAGGTTGGGGGGGTCATATTCACTCAGAGCCGTGCTGAACCGCCGAGGAGAGAGAGCTGTGATTTACCTGATGGCTGGTAGAAGGTTCCGGTAAAAAGTACTGAGTAACTGAGATTGCCGTTGGGTTTGACTGGAGCCTCCCACTTTACCCAGATGGATTTTGGGCTCTCAGAGAGGATTTCCAGGGGCATGGTGCCAACTGGGGCCATTTCGGTGGTCCGTACCTCTGTCTGAAAGAGACAGGAAAAGTACATTTCCTGCTAGAACACATCTTTCTTTGAAAATAACAATGTGGTTATTATGTAAGGTCAATCTCTCAAAACAGCCCAATTTCAACTATTTAAATACAGGATATTAAAATATCCTACCAGAGAATTTCCCCTAGCTCGCACACATTTCTTTAGCACATTTCTCTATTTGACAAAGCACTCAGTCCCCATTTACTTCAATCCACCCCTCCACCCCCTGTAAGTTTTTGCTGCATTGGCAAAAACAGCCATTTGCCTAAATATTGCACCCATATTGGAAAAATGCCCAAATCTGGCCCATCAATGCATTAACCAGCCCAGAGTGGCATTTACACCAAATGTCAAGCGCGAGCAGAAGGTGCTTTATTGAACCGAGCAAATCGATCACCTTTATGATGTCGAGCTGCCATCTGACACGTTTGGGTATTTAGCATAATGTAAATGGGACAGGCCCTCACCAAAGGGCCGAGAGCGCAGCCTTGAGCTGTGCACGCCTGAACACGGAAACTGTGCAAGCTCCAGGGAGAAAGACCGACCGTCCTGAAGCTCGTAAATGAGGAGTTCTGCTTCAGTACACCGTCCATCCATACGCCATAGCTGCTGATCACACCTGCTCCAAACAGAAGAAATAGAAAAAAAGAAACTGTCAATTCGCGGTATTTACATGAGCGTGTTTTCTGCTGAACGTGTTACATATATGTATGTAGAGGTTCAACACGGGAATATGGAAATGTATGGGTGTGATATAATACAGTAACTGCTTGTAACACACATCATGTAGACATACAGAAATCAGATGAATAAGAAACAGAAGTTCGGAAATCCTCCCTGCAAATGTGGTGGAAAAATGTGCGTGTTATTTATAGTCCTGTTCAGAGATACGTGTGCTTCTCGGCTTTCCTGGTGTAAACAGGCCATTTTGTTTAAAGCTCTGTGTTAAAGGCAGCCATTAGGGAGAGAGGGCTGTAAAACATGGAAAGAGAGCCTTTTAATGCTGCTGCCCTATTTACAGCTACCCATAGACATTTGCTGCCCACAACGAAGCATGGCTAAAGGTGCTCGAGGTCATTGATAGCAGGATAGCTGTACTAATATGAAGAGAAAATTACACACAAGATATTTTTTCATCACAGAACAAGGGCTGCACCTTCTCCAATATTCACTCTGGAAATATTTTAATATAAGCTTATTTTGTTATATACAGTTATTCGCTCTGTCACTGAAGGCAGACGTTCATAAAAGTGCTGATTTAAAAACCTTTGCTAAATTATAAATGTAGCAATTTGCTGGTTTAACTATAGGTATAGGAAACTGATTCTGCAATTCACACACATCATAATGACCTCATAAAAAGTGTCAAAATCAAACCTTCATGATACATTAGAAAAATAAATATTGAATACTAATGTTTCCTTCAACAAACTCCTGCGGTTTCATCGTTTAGATTTATTTATAGTTGACAGCTCTATTCTCAGAATGTCTGTTAATAAACTCCAGCAAATATAAATGTTTCAAATATAAATGTTTCAAATATAAATGTTTGCTTATATCAGTCTGAGCTATTAAACAAATCGAGTAAGCCTATATTCTTATGATATATTTGTAAAAAAAACAGTATTTAGTTTTCTAAAAAATGTTTATAATATATGACTAAAAAAGAGAATGTAATAAATAATAACAATACAGAACAAAAAAATAATAATACAATACATAAAATACTATAAAAGAGCTGGTAATTAATGAAATACTAATAAAATACTAATAAATAGCAAGCAATAAAAATAATAAAATAAATAAAATATTAATAAAGAGCAAGTAATAAATAGATTGCTAATAATGAGCTGGTGTAAAGCTGTCTTCCATTGTAACACATTTGGCACATACTAAAAATAAATATTAATTCATATTAGTTCTATTTAATACAGTTATATTGAACATAATTATTAACCATAAATTGCAATGTGTTGAAAAAATAAAGATTTTTTATAATCTGGGTACATATCACAAGAAATAGGACATACAACTTGATGGAGAAAAAAGAAGAGTAAAATAAAAGCTTTAAAATCTAATGATATTTTCTTTATACCATTATCACAGAGGAAACTACATAAATTAGAAAAATGTACCAGATTCTCTGAATACAATCCGATTTTTTGGATTTATTATCTTCAGGGAAAGTATCTTGATGCTTCAAAAACACTGCATCAGGTAGGTACAGTATATAACCAGGTTCAAGGTAATACAATTTTCTCTCATTTGGATTACTCCAAGGTTAAGGGTCAGGTCCTGAAGTGCTGCTCTCATGCTGTCAGAAGAGCGAATAAGGAGAAGGCGGTGTGTTAGTGCCTGCCAATGTTGAAGCTGCAGTTCACAGCATCAGTCAAAAGGGAGCAGTTTTTACCCACTTAAAATGGCACACTCTCTCTCTCTCTTGCTCGCTCTCTCACTCTCGCTCTGTCTGGCTCGCTCTCATGCCACCACACAAAGCCATCCTCCTTTCCTGCTTGTTGTCAGAGGGTGCTGGCCCGTCGTTAAAATGTGAAATACCCCTCACCTAACCAGAGCACCGAGTTCACCTTTAACCAGGGCCTTGGCTTTGACCCTACTCGCTGCTGGGTTTAAGCTGAGCACCAAGCACAATAACAGGTCTGTTAAATTATATACAAATACCAATACTGGAGTAAAAATCTGGAGTCAATCTGAGGCAGATTTTTTTATATTATAAGGCATTGCTTTAATCTATATTTCTAATACATGTTGCCCTTGATCAATGGACATTTATAATTACGTCAGTAATTAGTCATTTTTATACACTAAATTAAAAATATTTATTCAGATGCGATCCAATATTATCACTTTTTTCCCCCCAATGAACAGTTACAAGGCATGTAAACACTGACATGTGGCTCACACTTTCACACCGTCATTTTTATAGCAGGAATAAAACACTGTTACTGCAGTGCTGATATTGAAAGATGAAATGTTTCGATATTTTTTGTCCTAATAAAAGGGGAAGGGGAAAAGAAAGAGATAAATAGCCATAATGAGCTCGCTAGTGTCTACAACTAAATGCAGTTTTATCCATTTATTGTTTGAATTTTAGGATAATATTGACACAGTATGAAGTCTAAGCCGTTATTTGATCAGAAAAATAAACCTCCAAGGACTTTAAGGACTTAACAGTATAAAAGAAAGAGAAGGGCGGAAAAGCAGAAAAAAATACATAGAAAACTGGAACAAATACATACATAAAAAGGGGGGGGAGAGAACAGTGCAATTACCATTGGGCTTTAGTGGAGGTCCCCAGGTCAGGTTTATTGCATGTGGAGAAATGTAAGTGACGCTGGGAGCCGGCACTTCTTCTGGAGAGCTCTCATCTGTTTGGGCCATGCTGGGGGAGCTGATGGTGCAGCCGCCTGCTGTGCATGCCTGAATTCAGAGGTCAAAGGTGACATATATCTTTGACTTGATTTTGATAGTAATATTTATATGAGTGAGTTGATGTGATTGTTTCAGTGGTAAAACATCACTAGAGTTTGTGAATATGAAGTTTACAGGTGATTTAATACATGATATATGACAGGCACTACTTATTTACACTCTTATATGTACACAATATAGCCAAAAGTATTTGGACACATGGCATCACATCTGCATCCCATTCAAAAACCAAGGGCAATAATATTGCGTTGGTCCAGCCAGACTCCACTCTTCCAGGAAGGCTTTCCACTAGATTTTTTGGCTAGAAGTGTGGCTGTGGGGATTTGCCCATTCAACCACTGGACAGAAAGAGATTTCTGGCACTGAAGTCAGAAGAGAAGACCTGGCATGTTCCAGTTTATCCCACAGCTGTTCAGTAGGGTTGAAGTCAAAGCTCTGAGCAGGACATTCCTATCTTCGATTATTGCCAAACCATGTCTTCATGGAGCTCGCTTTGTGCACAAGGGCACTGTCATACTGGAACAAGTTTTGAGCTGCTTAGTTTCAGTTAAGGAAAATTGTAAGGCTATATCATACACAGACATCATATACAATTCTAACTTTATAACAATAGAGTATGAAAGTTTCAAATATGGGTGTGATGGTCAGGTGTCCACATACTTTTGTGCATATCTTGTAAGATTACATTTATATGGGCTTAAATAATTATAACCATATTACATTACCTTTGTTACACTCACAAGGAAGAAGTACTCACTGCAATTTGGAAAAGGTAAATATGCCCAGGGACAAGGTTTCGCAGTGTGTAATCCTCAAAAAGCTCAGAGCTGTTGTACACCACAGTTGGCTCCTCATTAGGAACGGCCTGATACAGAGTGTAAAACTGCAGCTGCCCATTCACCTCCAGTGGGGATGACCACCTGAGGAATATGCGGAAATTAAAACATTTACTGACCTGAGCATTCAGTGGTGTCACTGAACAGTTCTTAGTGTCGTAGAGCAGTCCATAGTGTCACTAAGTAGTCAGTAGTGTCACTGAGCAGTCAGTAGTTTCCCTGAGCAGTCAGTAGTGTTTCTGAGCAGTCAGTAGTGTCGTAGAGCAGTTAGTAGTCTCCCTGAACAGTCAGTAGTGTCACTGAGCAGTCAGTAGTGTCACTGAGCAGTCAGTAGTCTCCCTGAACAGTCAGTAGTGTCACTGAGCAGTCAGTAGTGTCAGTGAGCACTCAGTAGTGTCACTGAGCACTTAGTAGTGTCACTGAGCACTCAGTAGTGTCATTGACCAGGCAGTAGTGTCACTGTGCGCTAAGTAGTGTGACTGAGCATTCAGTAGTGTCACTGAGCAGTCAGTAGTGTCACTGAGCAGTCAGTAGCGTCACTGAGCACTAACTGGTGTCACTGAGCAGTCAATAGTGTCACTGAGCAGGCAGTAGTGTCACTGAGCAGTCAGTAATGTCATTGAGCAGTCAGTAGTGTGATGGAGCAGTCAGTAGTGTCACTGAGCAGTCAGTAGTGTCACTGAGCAGTCAGTAGTGTCACTGAGCACTAAGTAGTGTGACTGAGCACTAAGTAGTGTCACTGAGCAGTCAGTAGTGTCATTGAGCAGTCTGTAGAGTCACTGAGCAGTCAGTAGTGTCACGGAGCAGTCAGTAGTGTCACTGAGCAGTCAGTAGTGTCACGGAGCAGTCTGTAGAGTCACTGAGCAGTCAGAAGTGTCACTGAGCAGTCAGTAGTGTCACTGAGCAGTCAGTAGTGTCATTGAGCAGGCAGTAGTGTCACTGAGCAGTCAGTAGTGTCACTGAGCAGTCTGTAGAGTCACTGAGCAGTCAGTAGTGTCACTGAGCAGTCAGAAGTGTCACTGAGCAGTCAGTAGTGTCACTGAGCAGTCAGTAGTGTCACAGAACAGTCAGTAGTGTCACTGAGCAGGCAGTAGTGTCACTGAGCAGTCTGTAGAGTCACTGAGCAGTCAGTAGTGTCACTGAGCAGTCTGTAGAGTCACTGAGCAGTCTGTAGAGTCACTGAGCAGTCAGTAGTGTCACTGAGCAGTCAGCAGTGTCACTGAGCAGGCAGTAGTGTCACTGAGCAGTCGGTAGTGTCACTGAGCACTAATAGTGTGACCGAGCAGGCAGTAGTGTCATGGAGCAGTCAGAAGTGTCACTGAGCAGTCAGTAGTGTCACTGAGCAGTCAGTAGTGTCACTGAGCAGTCAGTAGTGTCACTGAGCACTAAGTAGTGTGACTGAGCACTAAGTAGTGTCACTGAGCAGTCTGTAGAGTCACTGAGCAGTCAGTAGTGTCACGGAGCAGTCAGTAGTGTCACTGAGCAGGCAGTAGTGTCACTGAGCACTAAGTAGTGTGACTGAGAACTAAGTAGTGTCACTGAGCAGTCAGTAGTGTCATTGAGCAGTCTGTAGAGTCACTGAGCAGTAAGTAGTGTCACGGAGCAGTCAGTAGTGTCACTGAGCAGTCTGTAGAGTCACTGAGCAGTCAGAAGTGTCACTGAGCACTCATAGTGTGACCGAGCAGGCAGTAGTGTCATGGAGCAGTCAGAAGTGTCACTGAGCAGTCAGTAGTGTCACTGAGCAGTCAGTAGTGTCACTGAGCAGTCAGTAGTGTCACTGAGCAGTCAGTAGTGTCACTGAGCAGTCGGTAGTGTCACTGAGCACTAATAGTGTGACCGAGCAGTTTGTAGTGTCATGGAGCAGTCAGTAGTGTCACTGAGCACTAAGTAGTGTGACCGAGCACTAAGTAGTGTCACTGAGCAGTCAGTAGTGTCACTGAGCAGTCAGTAGTGTCACGGAGCAGTCAGTAGTGTCACTGAGCACTAAGTAGTGTGACTGAGCACTAAGTAGTGTCACTGAGCAGTCAGTAGTGTCACTGAGCAGTCAGTAGTGTCACTGAGCAGGCAGTAGTGTCACGGAGCAGTCAGTAGTGTCACTGAGCAGTCAGTAGTGTCACTGAGCATTCAGTAGTGTCACTGAGCAGTCAGTAGTGTCACTGAGCAGGCAGTAGTGTCACTGAGCAGTCAGTAGTGTCACGGAGCAGTCAGTAGTGTCACTGAGCAGTCAGCAGTGTCACTGAGCAGTCAGTAGTGTCACTGAGCAGTCGGTAGTGTCACTGAGCACTAATAGTGTGACCGAGCAGTTTGTAGTGTCATGGAGCAGTCAGTAGTGTCACTGAGCACTAAGTAGTGTCACTGAGCAGTCAGTAGTGTTATTGAGCAGGCAGTAGTGTCACTGCACAGTCAGTAGTGTCACTGAGCAGTCAGTAGTGTCACTGAGCACTAAGTAGTGTGACTGAGCACTAAGTAGTGTCACTGAGCAGTCAGTAGTGTCACTGAGCAAGCAGTAGTGTCACTGAGCACTAAGTAGTGTGACTGAGCACTAAGTAGTGTCACTGAGCAGTCAGTAGTGTCACTGAGCAGTCTGTAGAGTCACTGAGCAGTCAGAAGTGTCACAGAGCAGTCAGTAGTGTCACTGAGCACTAAGTAGTGTGACTGAGCACTAAGTAGTGTCACTGAGCAGTCAGTAGTGTCACTGAGCAGTCAGTAGTGTCACGGAGCAGTCAGTAGTGTCACTGAGCACTAAGTAGTGTGACTGAGCACTAAGTAGTGTCACTGAGCAGTCAGTAGTGTCACTGAGCAGTCAGTAGTGTCACGGAGCAGTCAGTAGTGTCACTGAGCACTAAGTAGTGTGACTGAGCACTAAGTAGTGTCACTGAGCAGTCAGTAGTGTCACTGAGCAGGCAGTAGTGTCACTGAGCAGGCAGTAGTGTCACGGAGCAGTCAGTAGTGTCACTGAGCAGTCAGTAGTGTCACTGAGCAGTCAGAAGTGTCACGGAGCAGTCAGTAGTGTCACTGAGCAGTCAGTAGTGTCATGGAGCAGTCAGTAGTGTCACTGAGCAGGCAGTAGTGTCACTGAGCAGTCAGTAGTGTCACGGAGCAGTCAGTAGTGTCACTGAGCAGTCAGCAGTGTCACTGAGCAGTCAGTAGTGTCACTGAGCAGTCGGTAGTGTCACTGAGCACTAATAGTGTGACCGAGCAGGCAGTAGTGTCATGGAGCAGTCAGTAGTGTCACTGAGCACTAAGTAGTGTCACTGAGCAATCAGTAGTGTTATTGAGCAGGCAGTAGTGTCACTGCACAGTCAGTAGTGTCACTGAGCAGTCAGTAGTGTCACTGAGCACTAAGTAGTGTGACTGAGCACTAAGTAGTGTCACTGAGCAGTCTGTAGAGTCACTGAGCAGTCAGTAGTGTCACTGAGCAGTCAGAAGTGTCACTGAGCAGTCAGTAGTGTCACTGAGCAGTCAGTAGTGTCACTGAGCAGTCAGTAGTGTCACTGAGCAGGCAGTAGTGTCACTGAGCAGGCAGTAGTGTCACTGAGCAGTCAGCAGTGTCACTGAGCAGGCAGTAGTGTCACTGAGCAGTCGGTAGTGTCACTGAGCACTAATAGTGTGACCGAGCAGTTTGTAGTGTCATGGAGCAGTCAGTAGTGTCACTGAGCACTAAGTAGTGTGACCGAGCAATCAGTAGTGTTATTGAGCAGGCAGTAGTGTCACTGCACAGTCATGAGTGTCACTGAGCAGTTAGTAGTGTCACTGAGCAGTCAGTAGTGTGACTGAGCACTAAGTAGTGTCACTGAGCAGTCTGTAGAGTCACTGAGCAGTCAGAAGTGTCACTGAGCAGTCAGTAGTGTCACTGAGCAGTCAGTAGTGTCACTGAGCAGTCAGTAGTGTCACTGAGCAGTCTGTAGAGTCACTGAGCAGTCAGAAGTGTCACTGAGCAGTCAGTAGTGTCACTGAGCAGTCAGTAGTGTCACTGAGCAGTCAGTAGTGTCACTGAGCACTAATAGTGTGACCGAGCAGTTTGTAGTGTCATGGAGCAGTCAGTAGTGTCACTGAGCACTAAGTAGTGTGACCGAGCAATCAGTAGTGTTATTGAGCAGGCAGTAGTGTCACTGCACAGTCATGAGTGTCACTGAGCAGTTAGTAGTGTCACTGAGCACTAAGTAGTGTCACTGAGCACTCAAACTTGTCACTGCACAGTCAGTAGTGTCACTGAACAGGCTGTAGTGTCACTGAGCAGTCAGTAGTGTCACTGACCAGGCTGTAGTGTCACTGAGCAGTCAGTAGTGTCACTGAGCAGTCAGTAGTGTCACTGAGCAGTCGATAGTGTCACTGAGCAGTCTGTAGTGTCACTGAGCAGTCAGTAGTGTCACTGAGCAGTCAGAAGTGTCACTGAGAAGTCGGTAGAGTCACTGAGCAGTCAGTAGTGTCACTGAGCAGTTGGTAGAGTCACTGAGCAGTCAGTAGTGTCACTGAGCAGTCAGTAGTGTCACTGAGCAGTCTGTAGAGTCACTGAGCAGTCAGAAGTGTCACTGAGCAGTCAGTAGTGTCACTGAGCAGTCAGTAGTGTCACTGAGCAGGCAGTAGTGTCACTGAGCAGTCGGTAGTGTCACTGAGCACTAATAGTGTGACCGAGCAGGCAGTAGTGTCACTGAGCAGTCGGTAGTGTCACTGAGCAGTCAGTAGTGTCACTGAGCAGTCAGTAGTGTCACTGAGCAGTCAGTAGTGTCACTGAGCAGGCAGTAGTGTCACTGAGCACTAAGTAGTGTGACTGAGCACTAAGTAGTGTCACTGAGCAGTCAGTAGTGTCACTGAGCAGTCTGTAGAGTCACTGAGCAGTCAGTAGTGTCACGGAGCAGTCAGTAGTGTCACTGAGCAGTCGGTAGTGTCACTGAGCACTAATAGTGTGACCGAGCAGTTTGTAGTGTCATGGAGCAGTCAGTAGTGTCACTGAGCACTAAGTAGTGTGACCGAGCAATCAGTAGTGTTATTGAGCAGGCAGTAGTGTCACTGCACAGTCATGAGTGTCACTGAGCAGTTAGTAGTGTCACTGAGCACTAAGTAGTGTCACTGAGCACTCAAACTTTTCACTGCACAGTCAGTAGTGTCACTGAGCAGGCAGTAGTGTAACTGAGCAGTCACTAGTGTCACTGAGCAGGCAGTAGTGTAACTGAGCAGTCACTAGTGTCACTGAGCAGTCACTAGTGTCACTGAGCAGTCGGTAGAGTCACTGAGCAGTCAGTAGTGTCACTGAGCAGTCGGTAGAGTCACTGAGTAGTCAGTAGTGTAACTGAGCAGTCAGAAGTGTCACTGAGCAGTCGGTAGAGTCACTGAGCAGTCAGTAGTGTCACTGAGCAGTCAGTAGTGTCACTGAGCAGTCGGTAGAGTCACTGAGTAGTCAGTAGTGTCACTGAGCAGTCAGTAGTGTCACTGAGCAGTCGGTAGTGTTACCGAGCAGTCAGTAGTGTCACTGAGCAGGCAGTAGTGTCACTGAGCAGGCAGTAGTGTCACTGAGCAGTCAGCAGTGTCACTGAGCAGGCAGTAGTGTCACTGAGCAGTCGGTAGTGTCACTGAGCAGTCAGTAGTGTCACCGAGCAGTCAGTAGTGTCATTTAGCAGTCGTTAGTGTCACTGAGCAGTTGGAAGTGTCACTGAGCAGTCAGTAGTGTCACCGAGCAGTCGGTAGTGTCATTTAGCAGTCATTAGTGTCACTGAGCAGTCGGTAGAGTCACTGAGCAGTCAGTAGTGTCACCGAGCAGTCGGTAGTGTCAATTAGCAGTCGTTAGTGTCACTGAGCACTCAGTATAGACACTGAGCAGTCAGTAGTGTCACTGAGCAGTCAGTAGTGTCACTGAGCAGTCAGTAGTGTCACTGAGCAGTCAGTAGTGTCACTGAGCAGTCGATAGTGTCACTGAGCAGTCTGTAGTGTCACTGAGCAGTCAGTAGTGTCACTGAGCAGTCAGAAGTGTCACTGAGAAGTCGGTAGAGTCACTGAGCAGTCAGTAGTGTCACTGAGCAGTTGGTAGAGTCACTGAGCAGTCAGTAGTGTCACTGAGCAGTCAGTAGTGTCACTGAGCAGTCTGTAGAGTCACTGAGCAGTCAGAAGTGTCACTGAGCAGTCAGTAGTGTCACTGAGCAGTCAGTAGTGTCACTGAGCAGTCGGTAGTGTCACTGAGCACTAATAGTGTGACCGAGCAGTTTGTAGTGTCATGGAGCAGTCAGTAGTGTCACGGAGCACTAAGTAGTGTGACCGAGCAATCAGTAGTGTTATTGAGCAGGCAGTAGTGTCACTGCACAGTCATGAGTGTCACTGAGCAGTTAGTAGTGTCACTGAGCAGTCAGTAGTGTCACTGAGCACTAAGTAGTGTCACTGAGCACTCAAACTTGTCACTGCACAGTCAGTAGTGTCACTGAACAGGCTGTAGTGTCACTGAGCAGTCAGTAGTGTCACTGACCAGGCTGTAGTGTCACTGAGCAGTCAGTAGTGTCACTGAGCAGTCAGTAGTGTCACTGAGCAGTCAGTAGTGTCACTGAGCAGTCGATAGTGTCACTGAGCAGTCTGTAGTGTCACTGAGCAGTCAGTAGTGTCACTGAGCAGTCAGAAGTGTCACTGAGAAGTCGGTAGAGTCACTGAGCAGTCAGTAGTGTCACTGAGCAGTTGGTAGAGTCACTGAGCAGTCAGTAGTGTCACTGAGCAGTCAGTAGTGTCACTGAGCAGTCTGTAGAGTCACTGAGCAGTCAGAAGTGTCACTGAGCAGTCAGTAGTGTCACTGAGCAGTCAGTAGTGTCACTGAGCAGGCAGTAGTGTCACTGAGCAGTCGGTAGTGTCACTGAGCACTAATAGTGTGACCGAGCAGGCAGTAGTGTCACTGAGCAGTCGGTAGTGTCACTGAGCAGTCAGTAGTGTCACTGAGCAGTCAGTAGTGTCACTGAGCAGTCAGTAGTGTCACTGAGCAGGCAGTAGTGTCACTGAGCACTAAGTAGTGTGACTGAGCACTAAGTAGTGTCACTGAGCAGTCAGTAGTGTCACTGAGCAGTCTGTAGAGTCACTGAGCAGTCAGTAGTGTCACGGAGCAGTCAGTAGTGTCACTGAGCAGTCGGTAGTGTGACTGAGCACTAATAGTGTGACCGAGCAGTTTGTAGTGTCATGGAGCAGTCAGTAGTGTCACTGAGCACTAAGTAGTGTGACCGAGCAATCAGTAGTGTTATTGAGCAGGCAGTAGTGTCACTGCACAGTCATGAGTGTCACTGAGCAGTTAGTAGTGTCACTGAGCACTAAGTAGTGTCACTGAGCACTCAAACTTTTCACTGCACAGTCAGTAGTGTCACTGAGCAGGCAGTAGTGTAACTGAGCAGTCACTAGTGTCACTGAGCAGGCAGTAGTGTAACTGAGCAGTCACTAGTGTCACTGAGCAGCCACTAGTGTCACTGAGCAGTCGGTAGAGTCACTGAGCAGTCAGTAGTGTCACTGAGCAGTCGGTAGAGTCACTGAGCAGTCAGTAGTGTCACTGAGCAGTCAGTAGTGTCACTGAGCATTCGGTAGAGTCACTGAGTAGTCAGTAGTGTCACTGAGCAGTCAGTAGTGTCACTGAGCAGTCAGAAGTGTCACTGAGCAGTCGGTAGAGTCACTGAGCAGTCAGTAGTGTCACTGAGCAGTCAGTAGTGTCACTGAGCAGTCAGTAGTGTCACTGAGTAGTCAGTAGTGTCACTGAGCAGTCAGTAGTGTCACTGAGCAGTCGGTAGTGTTACCGAGCAGTCGGTAGTGTCACTGAGCAGTCAGTAGTGTCACCGAGCAGTCGGTAGTGTCACTGAGCAGTCAGTAGTGTCACCGAGCAGTCGGTAGTGTCATTTAGCAGTCGTTAGTGTCACCGAGCAGTTGGAAGTGTCACTGAGCAGTCAGTAGTGTCACCGAGCAGTCGGTAGTGTCATTTAGCAGTCGTTAGTGTCACTGAGCAGTCGGTAGAGTCACTGAGCAGTCAGTAGTGTCACCGAGCACTCGGTAGTGTCATTTAGCAGTCGTTAGTGTCACTGAGCAGTCGGTAGTGTCACTGAGCAGTCAGTAGTGTCACGGAGCAGTCAGTAGTGTCACTGAGCAGTCGGTAGAGTCACTGAGTAGTCAGTAGTGTCACTGAGCAGTCTGTAGTGTCACTGAGCAGTCAGTAGTGTCACTGAGCAGTCGGTAGTGTTACCGAGCAGTCGGTAGTGTCACTGAGCATTCAGTAGTGTCACCGAGCAGTCGGTAGTGTCACTGAGCAGTCAGTAGTGTCACCGAGCAGTCGGTAGTGTCACTGAGCAGTCGTTAGTGTCACTGAGCAGTTGGAAGTGTCACTGAGCAGTCAGTAGTGTCACCGAGCAGTCGGTAGTGTCACTGAGCAGTCAGTAGTGTCACCGAGCAGTCAGTAGTGTCATTTAGCAGTCGTTAGTGTCACTGAGCAGTTGGAAGTGTCACTGAGCAGTCAGTAGTGTCACCGAGCAGTCGGTAGTGTCATTTAGCAGTCATTAGTGTCACTGAGCAGTCGGTAGAGTCACTGAGCAGTCAGTAGTGTCACCGAGCAGTCGGTAGTGTCAATTAGCAGTCGTTAGTGTCACTGAGCAGTCAGTATAGACACTGAGCAGTCAGTAGTGTCACTGAGCAGTCAGTAGTGTCACTGAGCAGTCAGTAGTGTCACTGAGCAGTCGGTAGAGTCACTGAGTAGTCAGTAGTGTCACTGAGCAGTCAGTAGTGTCACTGAGCAGTCGGTAGTGTCACCGAGCAGTCGGTAGTGTCACTGAGCGGTCAGTAGTGTCACCGAGCAGTCGGTAGTGTCACTGAGCAGTCAGTAGTGTCACCGAGCAGTCGGTAGTGTCATTTAGCAGTCGTTAGTGTCACTGAGCAGTTGGAAGTGTCACTGAGCACTAAGTAGTGTCACTAAGGAGTCAGAAGTGTCAGTCAGCTGTTATCACAGAGTAGTTAGTGGTCTCACTGCACAGTTAGTAGCATCACAGAGCAGTCAGTGGTGTCACTGGGTAGGTGATTATTTCACCGTATTATGTCACAGTCGCTTATGTCAACAAGTTGTGTCACCAATAGTATTACCACTAGAATTGTTATCATTATAAAGAATTGAGTGGTGTCACCATGCAGGGATGTTGCAGCACATTCTCTAGTGTTACAGAGCAGTCAGTGGTATCCCCAGCTAATTACTGGCATCAACCAAGTAGTCACTGATGTTACTGAACAGTCAGTGGCATCATGAGTGGCATCACTGAGCAGTCAGTGGTGTTGCCAGACACTGAGTGGTGCCACATTCAGTGTTACACACTGCTAAACTAAGCAGCAATAGGGAAAGGTAGAGATTCCAGCAGAGTGTGAGGAGTCCAGACAGCCTCTACTGCAATAACCCTGGCCAAGGATGCACAGACAAAAATAGGGAAGCGTCTGGTGGGTTAGCGTTTCAGACTGCCACTTGACTTTCTCTGAGCTAAATTTAGAACAGAGGACACCGCTATCTGCTCAGAGATCCAAGAGACTGAGGGCAAGGGGAAAAAGAAGAAGAAAAAAAAGCAGATGGGGAGGAAACTGGGATAAAAGATAGAAAAAATAAGGAGAGATAATTATGATCGCAGATTTTTTTCTTTTGGAGAGCTGCATTTTACTACATAAACACTTGAGTTTTGTTAAGAGTTAAGTCAATGCTGGAAATATTCGGTGACGCATCTGTTTCTAGATTAGACGTTGTTCTGCTCAAAATGAAAAACTGTACAGGGGGTAAAGAAGAAAAAAAAACATTTCTGCTGTAGTTATCACAATATCTTGATAAATACCTTCATAAATTTCTCTGTGAGACAGGTAAGGTCATCCTGTTACTATATCTAGTGTATTTGCCCTGGTGAAATTCGATAGGAAATAAACGTTCCTTCTAAGCTGCGAGACCTACTATAATATAGCACACAAAGTTGTCTACAGCCATAATGTGAGTTTAGATGATGCATAGGGGACGTTCAAGTTCTTTTTCAAGCACTATGAAATTAGCACATGCCTCACAAGGGTTTTTTTTTTTTTTGGTCTACCAGGATCAAACACACCCGCAGGTAACCCTATTCATTATTGTGATTAATTTAGCTTCTGCGTCAATTAAATTGCATTTTAAATGACAAATGACAACGGCTATTATGGTGCTCTATCACAAAATTGATAAATCAATTGGGCATATGATTTATACTGCCTCCAAAAAAATATCGATAATAAAACAAAGGATTCTGTAAAGTAAATCAAATTATCGCAATGTAAATCAACAAAAAAAATGTTAGGCAGAGGTTTATGAAATCATCTAGTGTGATGGAAATAATACAAGGTACAAATTCTTTCTATTTGTGTCCTGAGAAGAGGTGCGAGCAGGCATTCAGTGGAGCCTTTCTGCTGATTCTGGTTTTGTGCGTGTCTTGCTAGCCCGAGACCTTTCTCACAGGCAAATCGCAACACAACAAAAGAGTATTGAACACATATGATCCTTCACCCTTTGCTATTACAATTCTGCTAACAAGGCAATACCTTCCAAAGGCACCGTATCCACAATTAGACCCTGAGAGAAAAAAAAGGGAGAGTGAGAGATATCATCTGTAATGTCAAATTACAGAGTGGATTTGCTTTCTCGTGAGCTCTTCTCTTCCAACGCTGTCCCATAAGTGCACCTTGTCCTATTCAAATTGGAATATTCCATGGAAGTAAAGCAATAACCATTCCCCTTCCTCCTTGGAAGATGAGAACAATAAATATGGCGCACTTTTCTCCGAAGCACTGTTTTCATTATATAGTAGGAGCATAACTAGGTTATGAATAGCGGTGATGGGACAAATTGAGTCATATACATCTTTTTAATAAATGGCATACCGACATCACAAGCTTCCTACCGCCATTAATGCAGGGAAGGAGGGAGAACAGTGAAAGCTTTCCCCCCTTCTTTCACAAGCGAGGGTAGAAATGAGGATAATTGGATGAGGACTGGTCCGAGAGGTTACTACATTAGAGAGAGCAGAGTTATACGGTGGATTGGAGAGGGAGGCGTAATTCAAGGCAGGAATTTGACTGTGTTCTCGAGGTGCCTGCTTGGATATGTATTCTCCTCTCGCCCTCGCCTTTCTCTGCCCTGTGATCGCTCAAGTAAAGTGCTGACATTTTCTTTCTGGAGGAAAAACTTAACCGTGTGCTACCGTCACCCCCGCTAGCCCTTGCTCTAATGCTAAAAAACAAAGTGTACCCGAGATTGCCACCCTGTTGTGCCTCTATTCTTTGCTCTCACGCTCTCTTTTC
The DNA here is from genome assembly GCF_019097595.1 of Hemibagrus wyckioides. Lineage (NCBI taxonomy): Eukaryota > Metazoa > Chordata > Actinopteri > Siluriformes > Bagridae > Hemibagrus > Hemibagrus wyckioides. The sequence goes on along the minus strand of NC_080718.1, from coordinate 7,883,911 downwards.
ATCCACGTGGTGTAGTGCCCTTACTGGCTAGTTCTTAAGTGATGCTGGAATGGAGGCTAAAGATGAAGCTCTAATGGCTTTCACACAGATTGCTAAAGGCCAAGGTGGAAGTGTAGCGGGGAGGTGGGGGGTGGGCGAAGCTTGTGGCTGTCGGACAAACTGTCCCTCCCTCTGTCGCTCTCTATCAACGCACGGGTCAAGCGCAGGAGAGTACTGAGCATGCTAAACAGGAGGGGAGAAGGTCGCACTCTGGGATTTTCATACAGTCCAATGACAGGCGGCTTGCCGTTATACCACTAAATCAAGGCTCTCGTTCCAACTCGGCTGGTCGAGGATGGCCAAAGACGACAAGGACAAGGCGCCGATGTGCTGAGTGACGGACGGGCCGCTCCACACTTTATGATTATATGGAAAACACTCAGTTGATTAATGCGCCCGCCATCAGCTAGGACAACTCCTCAAACCTGACGAAATATGCTAGGAAAATAAGTTAATCTGACCCTTTGACCTCAACCTCTACACCACCTTCTACCAGAAATAAGGCATTCGTAAGGGGAAATGGATGAGTTGGTGTAAAGGCTGGTAACTAGTGGTATCTTTATCAAATAGCTCTTTCTGTGCTTTAATAATGCCATATTTATCCACTAAGTCAGGCATTATGTCAGAGATAAAATAAAAAATTTTGAAAATATGCCAATACAGCATCCTTTTATTGATGTTTTGGTGCCTCGCCCCCCCCCCCCCCCCCCGACTCCAGACAGTTGGTGTCATTGTTTGTATCTGTTTTCATACGTCATGTTAAAATATCTACTGATCATCTACGAAAGGCCTGGAGTAGTGAGTTGGGCATTGACCTGTCTGAATCGTTGTGGATTGAAATCATGGCCAGAATACATTCATTGTTACATTAATAGCAGACACCATTTGATTCAGTTTAAAGGACCACTGTTTATACTTAATTGTTCACAGCCTACTGATGGATGTTGTACATTTATTGTACCCTCCTGGCAGCTCATTTATTTATTTATTTATTTAAGTTTTTTTATTTATTTGTATTTATTTTTTTAATGGTATGTGCGCAATTGTTTAATAATGTTATTTTTGGTGTGTTTCTTTTGGGCACTGTGTTAAATGTGTAGTCGTTATGTTTTCAGTCTGTGGATTGTTATTAAAATGTAAAATTAATAAATATAATATCAAAGAAAAAAAATAATGCCATATTAATCGCTTCAAAACAACTCCAGCCAAGCAGAAATGAAAAAAAAAAGATATTCAGCTGTAAACTTACATACAACAATATTACAACAAATATCAGCAGTCATATACTGTATCATCGCTAGCCAAATTCTATGTCCTTATGTCCATTCTTAAGAACAATTATCATTCGTGGTTAATTCCAAGCAAAGGAAGCAGCATGTTGTAAATTTCTGCTGCTTGTTTATATCTATGGTATATTGGTGTTTGGAGTCTAAGTGAAATATAATCCTCAGTGCCATTATGAGACTAAAAGTAGCTTTAAGTGCCTTTAATGAGAGTAAAATGTACACTGCCCACTGTTTTTTTTTTGTACATTGTTCAAGTCAGATATTATTAGTGCACCTCATCAAGTGAGTTTTCTAGCATAAGCAAAACAGTACAACACACAACAAGCACAAAAACTACACAGAGTGTGCCATTCGAGACATGTGTCTGTCCTCTGACTCTGCTCTTAAATCAGTGACATCACGGTTCCAGCATGGTCCAGCATTTACTTTAGGTTGCTTTAGGGCAGAGCCTGCTAGTGTTCTGTGCAAATGTATTATTGATATATACATACTATCTGACCACTTTAATAGGAACACTTATACACCTGCACAGTTATCCAATCAGCCAGTCATGTAGCAGCAGAAGCAACAGAAAAATCATGCAACTACAGGGCTTCACATCAAACATGTGAGCTCAGTGATTTGGTCATGGATGGGCTGGTATGAGATCTTTTTTCCTGTGGTAACACAGAATGGTGCAAAAGAAAAAAACCCACAGTAAACCAAATGCCTTGGTACAACTAGAGATTAAAGTAAATTGGCAAGACATGAAGGTTAAAGGTGACAGGAAGACTACAGTAACTCAAACACACACTATTTACAACCTTGGTGGGAAAAAAATAGCATTTCAGAACACAGCACTGTTGAGCCTTGAGGCAAATGGGTTATGGTATCTGATTCTCCTCGTATCACTCAAGGCTACAGTAGGAAGAAGTTCACCGAAACTGGACAGCTGAAGATTGGAAAAACATCACAAATGTTGAATGGTCTAGTTTCTGTGAGCTGGTAAATAGAGATCTGTCCCCTTGAGGCACAAGAGGGTTGTGTTGTGCGTATTGAGCACCTACCGGACGTTTATACTGTGAGCATCCAGGACAGTAAGGACAGGAGGCTCCATGTGCGAGGGTGCGAGCTGACCGGTGTAAAGTGTGACCGCAGAGCTGTTTGTGCAGCCTGCTTCAGTGCAGGCACTCAGTAGAAATGTGTGTTGAGTGTACACACCTAGCCCTAAACAAAATACACAAACACACAAAACACATGCAAATAAAATTAGACAAAAGAGTGCACTGCAGGATGAAATATATTGACCACCAATTTTAATGTGTTTTCTTACTGCATCTTAAACTGAGCCTTGTTGTGACCTAGCCATGACACACACACACACACACACACACACGTGTACTGGATGACTGAAGTTCTCAAACACAGACTGTGCTTACTGGACAGGAAGGAGGCTCTCTCCTTGAATCACTTGAAAGCAGTTTTACTGTCACAGAACGAGACTGAAAAAAAACCAAGGGAATCCAAAATCACAGCAGGAGCAGGCATGGAAGCTGAGCTAAGATATCCTGAAAGAAATTGGAATCTCCGGGTATTGAGTACAGCACGCTTGCCTGCTAGTGAACAGGGAGTGGAAAGCGTAGCGATGCGGTGCTCTATAGCTTCTTATCATATTACACCTCCACCTTCACCATGACCCGCAATGAATGAAATACCTCATAGAGAAGATTGAATATCTATCTACGCAACACACCTTAAGGAAGGGGGGAAAAAAATCCCTTCAAAGAATCCCACACGCTTTGTGCTTCTAGTTTTAATACAAATTGTCAGCCATATCTTTATCTATACAAGACAACACAGTTCCTTATGCTGATCAGAGATGATGCCTTAAAAAAAGGTTTCAGTGGCTTGAATCCTTCACACGGGCGAAAATAAAATGTGAAAACGTGTGCTTAGGGTTATCTTTAAGAAAAGGATGTCTTTTGTGACATCTTTGCATATAATCCGAAGTGAATTGAAGCGAGAGATCACAAAGCATTTGCAAAGGGGAATAAAAACATAAGGATTAACGTTCTTAACTAGAGATGTGTTACATGAAATTATATCCTCGCGCATGGACACCCCAACGATTACTGTCAGGCAAACTATAATTTTCAATCTGGCCGAGGAATGATGACCTTTATTCTCATTGATTTGTTGCAGAAGACCCATTGGCCATTACTTTTTAATGACAAACACATTAATTCAAAGCTTTCTTAACAGATTCCTTTTTCTGAATGAGGACATAATGAAAAGAAACACAACCAAATCTACATACTGATTGTTTACATTTGTGGGGGTTTTACTGAATATAACCTATTTTTTGCATATCTCTGACTGTGCTGCACTTCTGTGCCTGTGTATATGTTAAAGCCAGTGGTTAGAGCTGAGGGAATACTAAGCTGACATTTTGAATGATTCATCTCAAGACTGAATATACCTGTCCAGGGTGTAAATTGGTCTTTCGGGGTTACCCCGTCTTATAGCCATGGCTCTCACCCTGGGGGTCAATCTATGGCAGTAGCCGAGGCTTTTAATAAAACATTGCACGATGTTCACACGTTACTGGCAACAGCATAGGCTGCTGGAGGCTTGGCCATCAGGGGCACACTGGGAGTAAGGAAATAAAAAAGCCCAACAAAAACAATAGCCGCCCGGTGGCCCTTGTCTTGTCCACTGAAATGAAATATAGTAATAGTCCACTTCCTCCTCAGAAGAGAACGGAGACTTGCCTTGTCAGAGGTTTTGATTAAATAAAAGAGAACGCTGACAGCCGTTTCCACAATTCAGTTACGTCCCCAGGCGCCTGCAAGTAACATGGCTGTGTGATTTGCTGTGCTAAATCCCACAATATCTTGTCTTTTATGTTAGAGTTAGAGTTGTAGTAAGTTGTAGTATCAGATCTTTAGCTAGATTCGAGGATGGAGCAGCTTGTCTTGAGGACAATCACAAGAAAAGAGGAGAAAATAACTGTTTAACTTTTAAGTGCTAATGTTTCCAGACAATTTACAGCCATTAACTCAAAATTCTTTCAAGCTGTGTGTGTTTGTGTGTGTGTGTGTGAGTGTCCTTTCTGGTTGTTCATCGAAATAAAACTGGTAACAATAGTGCCTTAATTGATGCTGAACACAATCTCAAATTAGTCAGACTACAGCTATAGCAGCTTCTTTTCATGCTGGATTATTTTAAAGCCTTTTTGTCACTTTTACATATGTTTTAAAAAAAAAAATGTAAGAGAGAATACGCAAGTTCTGAGGATAAAACATAAGCATAAAAGTTAGTACAGAAAATTCATGTATCATGAAAACAACTGAACTTTATTTATTATTTTATATGTGCTGTTTACGCTCTTTACCACAGGTCATATTCAGAGTTTTTAATGCCAATATTCACATGATTAAGGTTCATAATAGCTGATTTTTTGATTGTGATATTCAGCTAATGTCCATTAAAATGCATGTGGTTCACAGAAGAAAGGCTGCCAGGCTTTTTCTTGAGTAGAAACATTTAAGAGCGTGTCTAGTGTCTAGTTCACCACTTTAACCATTTTTATAGTTCTTTTTTTCTATTCTGCTGATGGAATGGAAATCAGCTTATATGACTTTCAATCAGTACAAACAAATGGATTATTTTATGGCTACAAGTCTGATATAAAATGAGCCAGGACACTGTTGGCTTCAGTGAGAGATGTTTGTCTTTATCGCTGTTGGGACGATCTTACACTGTATTTTAGTGGTCGAAAATAACACCTTCAGATTCTATATGCTTTTGAACAAGCACTTGGGGCATCTCAGAGAACAGAAATGAGTTTCATATCACCATTTACTCTGAAGAACTTTTCTATGAGTATTTTGCTCCTAGGCATTAACCTCCACTGTGGGGTAAGACATGACAAAGAACTTCAATGCTCAACATGGAAACAACTAAACGTGTGCAAATTCCACTTGCTCTCTGGGGAAAAGATTTAAACTCAAGAATCTGACGTTATGCACAAAAAATTAAACAGGAATAGAATATGATGGTGTCAACTACAATGTGCTATCAATTTACAAAATGAAAAATAAAAGAGAACTGTAATTTAATATCTAGAAACAACATTTTTAGAGTTCTATTTTTTGTGGCTTCATTTTTTTTATTTCTTCATTTTGTCTTAACGTTATGAGAACTTTCATACACCATTCATCTTTATAGAGGTCATTTGTGGACGCTTTCCCCCCTAATATCAGTTTTCAGCTAAGATTAATAAATAGAGTAATGAAATAGAAATGAAAATTGTTGAATATTCATGCAGTGGTAGAAAGTTGCTTAACATTACTATACACAAATAGCTGGAGCTTGTCTGCATTCGTAATGGTATAACAACAACGGCAAAAAACCTGCTTCAAGTGGGAGCTTGTTTCGTCTGCCTTTTATTAAGGTTAAACAACATTCAAAGAAACTTCCCCTGGGTAGAGAAAAAGCAGCTCATGCTTTCAAATGCTAATCCAGCTCTATTTACTGTGTTCGATCTGTATTCAAGCTGCTCGGAGTACACACAAGTGTAAGGGACAAATGTATGCAGCTACCCATGTACACCCCAACCAACCCCCCCCCCCCCACAAGTGTATTTATATTTGAATGAAGACATCGACAGTGCACATAGACGATACATGTGTACCAGGGTTGTCCAATCTTATCCAGAAAGGGCCAGTGTGGGTGCAGGTTTTCATTCCAACCAAGCAGAGGCTGCACCTGATTCCAACTGGCTGATCTTGGCTTTCAGTAGACTCAGGTGTGGCTTCTGGTTGGAGGACACTGGACCTTTGCGGATAAGATTGGACACCCCTGATGTATACAGTGTACAAATACACTGCTCTTGCATGTTTCCTTACCGCTGATGTTGAAGGCTGTGCCGTTGCCTTGGTAGATGGCTATGCGGTCCTTGTAGAGTGTGTAGTGTGTAATGACGCCATTGGGTTTTTGAGGAGGATCCCAGTACACAGACAGAGAGTCCGGGTGTGTTAGTGCACAGGGAGGAAGAACTTCCTCAGGAGCTGTGACAGGATTGAAAAATGTAAAACAGGTAAGAATAAGCTTTCTGTGCAAGATGATAAAAACTATGTGGACATCTGAAAATCACACCCATATCTGTTTCTTCTACTTCCAACTGCTGCCACAAGCACTGTATAGAATCTCTTCATATGCTGTAGTCTTTACTTGAACTGAAAGGCCCAATCCTGTTCCAGCATGACACTGCCCCTGTGCACTAAGCTAGCTCCATGAAGGCATGGTGTGTTAAGATGGGATTGAAAGAACCCTTTCCTTAACCCTACTGAACAGCTCTGTAATGAACTAGAAAACATTAACTGGAGCACCCCAGGCCTGCTCACCTAACACCAGTGCTAAACCTCACTAGAACAAATGAATAGACACAAACACCCTGAGCCACGCTCCAAAATCCAGTTATTACAATACTATTATAGCAAAGTGGAATAAATCTGAAGTCGGAGGTTCATAAAGCACATATGGATGTGATGATCAGGGGTGCACATACTTTGTCCTCAAAGTTGATGTGTTAGAAGCAGGAAAAATGGACAAGCATAAGGATCTGAGTGAGTTTGACAAGGGCCAAACTGTGATGGCTAGACAACTGGATCAGAGCATCTCCAAAACTTGTGGGGTGTTCTCGGTCTGCAGTGGTCAGTATCTATCAAAAGTGGTCCAAGGAAGGAACAGTGGTGAACCAGCGACAGGGTCATGGGCAGCCAAGGCTCATTGATGCATGTGGGGACCCGTGTGGGTTGCTGTACTGTTGCTCAAATTGCTAAAAAAGTTAATGCTGGTTCTGATTGTTGAAGGTGTCAGAATACACAGTGTATGCCAGGTCAGGGCTGTTTTGGCAGCAAAAGGGGGACCAACACAATATTAGGTGGGTGGTCATGATGTTATGCCTGGTTGGTGTTATTTATTTATGATTAAGTATATAGAAGAGAAACCTTAAATATAGAATACAATAAGGTAAGTTATTGGCCATGTTTGGAGCTTTATATTCTTGTCAAAATTCCTGTAAATCTGACTATTTTTCAAAATAAATTTCATGAATATTTTTATTCTAAACGTGCACCTTTTGTCAAGTGTTGACAAATCAGTGACCTCTCATTTTATTGCATTTTCATATTTTAATTCAAACATTTAAAGAATTTAATGATAGCTGGAATAAAAGTAATGGATTACCTGTACACTGAATATATGAAACAAACCACATTTATAGCATGAATTTGTTGAGTCTCGAAAGTAATATCTTTATCAAGCCAGAACAACATTTCTGTAGTGTTAAATCCATATGGTCATTTGGCCATTTCATTTTTTTTGTAATCAAATCCAAATCAAACTGATTTTTGTTTTCACTCAACAATGACCCTAATGCCATGCTTTCCTTTAAATAAAGCAATTTAACCCAACTTGGATTAATGCATGACCTGGAAAACATGCCCACATTTTTCACTCTCCTGCCATAAAAAAAAACACAAAAAAAACTTCAAACTAGCGGGCAGAGCAGAGCTACTTGTATTTGCAAAATGGGTCTCAGACAGAGAAAATAATTGCCGCTGACAATTAATCTGTCTTTATTCCTGCTGTTTCATGTAGGAGAAAGAGAGACTCCGTCAGTGGACATGACACTTGTTCTCTTCGGTCTACAGAAAAAGTGTCTTTGTCTTGCCCGGGGAGTCAGACAGGCACGGGGGTAATAAAGAATGAGTGTGGAAAGAGTTGAAAGAGAGACGCGAGGGCTCAACGTGATTTCGGTGAAGCACAAGAAACCCCTCGTCAGACTGCAAAAGCGTGGAAATGGACTTCACTTTGCATTTCATACTTCTGACCGTAGAATCAATTCTTTTTACTTCTTGGGGGTTGAGTAAAATGAAGAAAGCTTGCATTAATCTTGCAGATGCCTCGCATTACTGACAAGGCTCTCAAACGAACAAAGTAACAGCAATTAAAAAGGCCATTCATCTGCATTACAGCTATTAAAGATGCATGTCATTTAAAAGGAATGGGGGGTGGGCGGTGTTGGAGTTGTTCACTAATCCTTTAACCTCCATTGTTATAAAAATCCACCAAATTAGAGATATAAGAAGTGATCTGAGAGAAAAACAAACAAACAAACAAAAAATCTGAGAAAAACATTGGCTGGCGATGCATTCGGTCATCATATTAGTTTGAGTTCAAGATTATTTTTTATTATTCAGGAAAGAAATGGAAAAGGGAAGAAGTTACCCTCTTGTGGAGTGGTAAGGCTGGTGGCGTGCAGGCTTTCTCCACAGCCGGCCTGAGTGCATGCCGTTAGGGTAATATTGTAGCTGCTAAAAGGAGCCAGTCCACTTAATGTTCCTGAAAAAGGAGGGAGAAGAAGCGACAGAGAGAGAGAGAGAGAGAGAGAGAGCAGCAAATGTCATTCTTTCACTTCCATATTTCAAAAAGCAGACCCTCCACCTGCTTATGCTCCGAGACTTAATGCAATGCTTGTTCAAACACAGCATAATTTAACCATCACTTCTGATAATAGCCCCAGATTTAAAACGACTTTATTAATCATCATACGCAAGAAGTAAAGTGATGCCAGGCTTTTCTGTTCACCGTATAAGACGCTAATGACGGGACTTAATGGACGACGCGAGACGCGGCATTTAAAAGCAGCCTGTAGCTCGTTTCCGGGATGCTCTTCAGGGCCGTTATGATCTAAACGCACATCACTAAACTCAACGTTAATTAAAAAACAAAAAAAAAACAGATGTCCTTGACAGATATTCACATTACAACCAAACTATAATCAAATGAATAAATAAAACAAACACACATCCTCTTGTGCCTTGGAGGAATCTTCTAATCTCATCTTCCTCCATTAAAGCGGGCCAAAGCTCATGCATTTTCTTGTCTCCACTATGACACACTCATATAAATTGCACGTAATTAATTGGACCTGCTCATAAATTACAACAAAGGACTTCTAAAAGTGTGGCTTTTAATTCATTTTAGTCCTTAAAAAGAGGATTTATTTATTAATTGATCATTCCAAATAAAGCCTTTTAATGCTACATGTGTTTGTGTGTGTGGGTAAGAGGGAGCGAGTGGTTCCTTGGCTAGCATCCATGCTAATCTGTGCTCACGTGCCAGGCTTATCTCAGTGCAGGACAGACCGTTATCAGAGTTAGAAAGTAAACACTATGACACACAGCCGTAACTGGGCAGGTGTCTCCGTGGTTTTTTTTTTTTTTGGTCTGATGTCTTTTAATTCAATTAAGAGGTTGACCCGTGCCGTTCTCATTACCTCCTCATTTGCTTTCCTGGGGTTTTTTTATCTGCCTGCGTAATTCTGCGTTCAAGTCATGACTATCATAAATTAGCTAGGCGGAGTTTGAACTGTGCCAAGGAGAGGACAAAAAAGAAAAAAAAAGGATCTTCCCATTTTGCCCGGAGACAGGGCTGAGATTGGCCATCTATAAGTGGCATCTCCTGCTTGCTGATTACGCATTCAGCTGATGTGACAAAGCATTTTCACAAAGTGAGTAAGTGATAACCCCACCTCTGGCACACCGATAACTTCACTAATCATTGCCTTCTGAACAGGGAAAGAGAGAAAGACAATGGTCACTTTGGAGGAAAGAAACATGATAATGACCTTCAAAACATGTGCAGAAGGTAAGACATTATTACCTTACTGTATATAGTGAACAATATTACTGCCATATTGTCTTCATATCAGCAATCCTGAGGAAAAAAAAAAAAAAACATCCTGGCTCTGGATTTTGGTTCCAGGGCTAAAAGTGCTTCTCTGTGCAGGTATAATAGCTGTGCAAGTGTTAGAAGGCAAGCTGGAGGACAAGCTGTACTCTAAATGCCTGTTGCACTCGTAAGACACTAATGACGCTATTTAATTGACAAACTTGACCACAGTATTTAAAAAGAAGCCTCTAACTTAATTGTAGAAACTAAATCAATGCAATCAAACTGTGTTTCATTACACAGAATACACAGTGAAGTGAATCATTAAAAACAAAATAAAATGTGCACATTATAAAGCAACTCTTAATATTTCACAAAAACTTTATTTCTACATGATGCCAAAAGTTTTCAATCAGCTAGGCTAAAAATACTGAATTTACTTTTTTTTTTTTTAAAGCTAACCATTTTATGTTACATAAAATGGATAAATACAATTACATAAAATACAATTCATTTCTTTTAGAAAGTCAATTATTTAATCTACATCAGAGGTTATTTTTTAAAAAAACAAACAGCCATCATTACAGACAGACTTATTTCAGCTTTATTAGAATTCCCGCAAGTCAAATGCTTACATAGACCTAGCTGACTGTCTTTCTTACAGTATGAAAGATTCTAGAAATTTCTGTACTGGTATTTAAAAGCTTCTAATTGGCCGATCTTTATAAATAGAGGTTAATTGAGAGTTCACATGTGCCTGGAAATGGGCATTAGAGCAAGTGCCATTTTTTGCACTTGAGACCATTACTTACAAGACCTCAAAAAAAAAAAAAAAAATGCAGACATGCAGAGGTTTGGTTCCATTTCATAATTGACAATTGTATGTAAATATAAAAATCTTGTGTGCACACAGACACTTTATAATTCAGGAAAGAGGCACAAATGAACTCTCTGAGATGAACAAACTTTGGTGCAAAAGGCTAGAATGAACCCCAAAACAACAAAGGAAGTGATGAAGGAAACCAAATCAGAAACCAAATATGTACATCCTTTATTATCAGAACACTTCATCCACATTTCACAGGGAAGAAGCTCCTGCTCTAAGACAGACTGAAATTGGATGATCACCAGCACTGTGGAGCGTGTTCTCCGGTCAGCTAAAACAACAATGATCAAATGTTATGTATAGAGGAAAACCAGTGAGGCTTTGAAATCACCACCCAAACTGTGAAGCATAGGGTTGGCAGCGTCACCTTATGGTAGAATTTTGCTGAAAAATGGGATGGTGCACTTCAAGATGAGAAAATACTCTAGAAATACTACCTCAATGCATGAGGCATGAGTTAAAACCTCGGTTGCAGCTAGGTCTTCCATGATCCTTATCAGAGCAAATTTGGCTTATAGACAAAAAAAGTGAAAATATTAGAGAACACACCCAAAGACCAACAAAACTGACATCAGTTCTGTCATGAGGAATAGGTAAAAAATTCCTGGAAAAGCATTGTGAGGAGTTCATTTAAAGGAGAACTTTTGACCAACTGAAAATCTGATATAGTAAACACAAATTTGAAATAAATCTGCTTGTTTGTAATGACATCTTACTGAAATAAAGTATTTACTTTACTTTCCATGTGTTCTGAATGACTTTAGCCTAGGGGTACGCAAACTTTTGGTCTCAGTATGTATGGTTTGATGCGAGGCAAAGACAATGACGTCTACATGTACCAGAGCCTACTTCATTCAAACGCTGCCAAAACACACTATTGTGCTCGTCAGTCTAAAACAGGTGAGAGAACAGAGGTCCTAGATACATCAGACAAACTGAAAATTTGTCTCTAACACAGCAGTGAATTCTACTGCTGCTACTATTTGCCTTTCAGAACTTGTTGCAAACCTGCTAAACATTCAGCCGTTTCTGAACTCCTCAAAGCTGTTATTGTTTTTTCTTTAATTTTAGTTTCTCTTTAACACATTTGTTCCAGTTTTTTTTTGCATAAAAATGCAGCATAAAATTTATTTTATTTCAGCTCAGAAATTCAGCAGAAATGTATTCCTGCTAGCTAGCATCATTCGTTCACTGGAGCACAGAGGATGTTTTGTAAATATGAACAATTAATTCATGCAAATTGTCTGTGATGGATGATCAAACGTTAGCACTGTATATAGAGAAAGCTTTTAATTCCACTTCTACAGGATGGCGGATTTAAAAATGCTAAATGCTAAACCTGTAAAGCAGGCTATGATATACAGACAACACAAATTTAGGTTTTGCTGATCCCATTTCTTTAAAAAAAAAAAAGAAAAAAAGAAAAAATCTACCGTAATAGGGTATAAATGTCAAGTATAATAAGCATTTACTGTTGCCTGGCTGGAGGTAGCGGTTATTTAAAAAGACAGGCTGTGCTCCAAATGCCCGTTGTGGCTCTTACCCATCAGCCATTGCACGTTAAAGGTGGCGCTGATTGGAGGGGATAAGGGACTGTCCCGGCTGTATGCCTTCACCACGTAGCGCTCAATTACACCTCTGACCTCAGGCGGCTCCTCCCAGCTCACCTCCACGCTGGAGCCATTTACACTGGCAACTCTGGAGGGAGGCAGCACACTTTGTGGAGCTGCAAGATGGATAAAAGTGGGAGAGAGAGAGAGAGAGAGAGAGAGAGAGAGAGAGGGAGGGATGGGGAGTAAAGAGTTGGTGTCAGGCTAAAGAAAAGCAGCACACATATTCTTCACATTTAATAGACACAGTAAATCATATCCATCCATTAGCATAAATACAATTTATTAGAGTTGTAACTTTTTCAGCGCTGATTTAATATGACTGTACATCCACCGTTCATACTGGGTCATATTTCAAACTCATCCAGCCTCTTTTTTTTTTATACACCTGCAAATGTAGTAAACAGTAAAACGTATGCAGAACAGGCAACATATGCAGTGTACGGAATATGGAATATATATAGTGTTCATTTTTAGATCATTTTAGATTCATAAATTATACAACAGCATACAGAGTTATTATTCATCCATTAGTAATCCATTAGTACATACATTAAATAAGAAACACTATTATAACCAGAACAGGTTTTAAATGTAATTTGAGCTCATTTTATCATATAATACCTGCCATAAATAAATAAATAAATAAATAAATAAATAAATAAATAAATCTTTAACAAATCCTTGGTACATCAAGCAGAAAAGATTTACCTTTATACAATTACATCAGGCTTCACTCTGTTGTGCCCGCTCCTACTTCCTATCATTCATCAACCTCTCCACGTAGCCCTTCATTTTTAAAAGGAGGCACCTTTTGTGAAGTGCCCTCTTTACCCTGAGCTACATGATAAGCTATCGCTAAGCACCATCTCATCTCCTTGACTGTTACATATATTGTGCTGATAAGAAGGAAATGGGCTGGCCTGAAAACTATGACACAAATATCACTATGGAGCTTGCTATGTGTGTGTGTGTGTGTGTTTAAGACTGTCCTACCTGTCTCTCGACTGCGTCCTCGCTGCCACGGTCCAGCTGTCCACCCTCCCTCTCCAGATGCTATCACTCTGTACAAGTACTCTGTTTGCAAATAAAGTGCCCTTTGTTTAAGATGATATAAAAATAAAACCATGGTCATTAATTACATACACAAAGAGTGGCACATAAAGATTTGAATATATATAAAATGTTGAAGGTGTCCTAAACTCAAAACAAAGATTTTTATTTGGAATATGGTTTAGTAGGAAAAAAGACCATGGTTGAAGGTCTTCCCTAGTGGCTGCAAATCTCACTACACACACACACACGGCTGTCCAGATGATGTAAAAGAAAACATGATTTGTTAGACCAGGCCACCTTCTTCCATTGCCTTTTTCTGGTGCTTTTGGTGGTGGACAGGAGTCAGCAGAGGTACTCTGACCTTTCTATCATAGCAAGCATTAACTTCAGCAATTTGTGCTATAGTAGCTCTGTGGGATCGGACCAGATGGACTTGCCTTCACTCCCAATGTGCATCAGTAAGCCTTGGGTGCCCATGCCGGTTCACTTGTCGTTCCTTGAATCACTTTTAGTAGGTACTAATCACTGCATACCAGGAAAACCACACAAGACTAAGATGTAAGGACGAGTCGATCAGATCCTTACGCTTGCCCGTTTCCTCTGCTTCCAACAGATCAACTTTGATAACTGTCTGTTCACTTGCTGACTATTATATTCCACCCTGTTACAGAAGCAATTGTAAGGACATTGTTGCCTTGTTGCATCACCTGTCAGCGGTTTTAAACCTTCGAATATAAAAGCTGGTCTTTTCACTCGGGTTAAGTAAATGCTCGAAATGCCACACCTCTTTTGCCAAATAATCTTTATGCATTTACACTTTTGGCAGATTCTTTCATGCAAAGTAACTTACAACTGAGCAGATTAAGTTTAAGGACTTTGCTCAAGGGACCCAACAATGGCAGCTAGGAGGTGCTGGGATTTGAACTCCATTTTATTAGGACATCTACCACCAACCTTCATATTGCTCTAGTTCTGGTTTGGGACCCCAGTGCTGTCAAATATGCTTCTCCTCTTAGCCAAAGCCTACGCAGAACCCCTTTCACTTCATCCTTATATCTTTAACAAGGAGAGCACATCATTACACAGCAAAGTGGAAATTATCACAGCGAGTCATTTCTTTCCCCTTTTGTACATTTAAACATTCCACGTTTACAACAACTCATAGTCTGACAATGGAATGCATCAGTGGAATAGATCATCTCACAAGAATGAGGATACACATTAAGATTTTCAAGCACACCTTTCGGTACACATATTGGTAAAGGGCTGAAGTGAAACAACTGCTATATCAGCAGCGAAGCTCCCTTCAGAAGAGTGCTGAGAGAGAGAATGGCCATGACCTTGACCATGACCTCTGCATGCCTTTGGGTCAGGGATGGATGCTTTGTCTGACGCTTAGGAGAACAAAAGCCCAGCACAATAGAAGGAATCAAAAACAGGCCAAACGATTGCATGAGACATGGCAGAAGGCCAAAAGCAAATGTCAGGATATCTTCAGGTCAACAAGCTAAAGGTGCTGTTGGGGATGTGTTTGTGTGTGTGTACCAGTAAAAGGCTGCAGAGTCAGATCCAGAGCGCTGATCTCATTGCCTGTGTACACCAGGATGGAGTCGTTTCCCCGGCAGTTAACGCTGGTGTCAGCTGACAGGCATCCATCCAGATTGACTCTGACAGCGGCACACGATGCCATGACCAAGTTTAAGACAGGACCACTTGCAGCCAATCGAACGTCCCTGATGCAGCCACCAAATCCTGTAGGAGAATGGTGAGAAGGAAAAAGAGAAGAGGAAGGAGAATAGATCACATTCTGCACTGGCCTAATGATCTAAAACAAGGAACACCATCAGAGGCATCAAGATGAGCAGGAAGGGGGTTGAGTGGACACAAGAGAAGGCCGAAAGAAAAAATGAGGTTTACAGTCCAGGCTACAATCTAGAGAGTAGTTGGGATTAGACAATGGCTTAGAAAGATTAAATATATAAGATAAAATAAAAAAAGTAAATTAATACACAATTTTATTCTATTTTTAACATTATTTCCATGAATTTCTAGAAAAGAATACTATGTATTGCTATCATTATTTGATTATATCATTTTATAATCTTCAGAGGTCCAAATCCAGGACTTAACGGACAACACTAAAGCACTGATCTGGCCACACTGTGCTCGTGTGCATGTGAGCAGGTGTTTGTGTGTCTGACCATGCAGCAGGCTGTGCTGGTGTAGCGCTGGGTGCTGAAGTCCAGCTGGGACTCCTCCTACATAAAGTGGAGAGGTGATATTGAGGTTTCCTCCTCTCTCGCTCCTGTGCTGCTCCAATGCATGATTCAGAGCAGCTCTGGTTAGTGCTCCACGTTTCAGCATGGTTACACTGTTCCAGCCTCCATCACAATAGGACAGACCCACCCATACATCTAGCTCCACCCTTTGATCTCCCCAACGCAAAACCCATGAGAGGATCCCACCCTGCAGCTCCGCCTACACATAGAAAAGCAAAAACATACACACAGACATATTAATAATGTTATTTATTTATGCATAGATGGCAAAAAAGTCATTATGTGGCATTGGCAATGTGGCCCTTATAGTGTAATCTCTAGCTTTATAGAAATTCATGCTTGAAAAAAAATCAAATACACTTCTGGAACTAAAACAGTCTAGACTTTCGATTTTAGCAGGATGAATTCGGATCTGACATTTTTGTCATACAAACAAAACTCACCAAAATAAAATCCTCGCCATTAATATCGTATGCAAAAAGCAGAAGCGAATTCAACTGATCAGTTTTGAACTCGAATGATATTTCAAAGTCATCTCCACCAATGAAAAACTTTGGTTGCAGTTTGAGGAAACCTGAAAAACATGACAATCCAAACACATCTTTATAATGATACAGTAAATTTAGCCAAGACTACATGCAAATCATATACTGTATAAATCAAAATTCTATATGTATTCTTTGTGCTTGTAGGGGAAATGGGCATTACCATGCCCGAGGAAGTAGGCTCCATGCTCAGAATAGGCAGGGCAACCCTCCCAGTCCCTATACGTCTCATGTTCCTCCAGGGCTGAGTCCCAGTCTAAAGGCTCCCAAACAGCCTCAGGACTGCTGCTCCTCTGGATGAGCACATCCCTCAAACAGCCTGCAAAACCATTACGTGCCAGACTGGCCAGACCTACACACACAAACTCAGCTAGTTAGCCATGTCAGAACAAAGCACACGCAAGCCATGCAATGCCATACTGATATGTACCGGTGTCTTGTCGATGAATAGTGAAATTCTCTGGAAGGCCTCCAAAAAAGATCCCTGTGTTTTGACCTATTATGGTACTGCCACTGGTTGCTGATGCTGAACCTGCAGTGAAGGCAAGAGGAAAACAAATTAGTGGAAAAGCTATTAAATCTTTAACAGAACTAAATTTGTGTGTCTGTTCAAAAGAACTGGGGTATACTGTATGTTTATATGAGTATATGAGTAAAGTACTTTATATGTTTGACAAGGCAATTTCCAAATCATCATGATGGATAATTGGAAAAACTGCAAAATCAAAAAGTATAGACGTTATAAATAATACTGTTAATCACTCCAGACTGAAAGAGGAGGCTATCTCAGCAGTAAATGCCAAATATCCAATGTCTTCTGGTAGCCTAGAGCAGATAATGTCATAACCTTAATGAAGTCACAGGCACAGTGCAAATGAGACACACACACACACACACACACAAATGCACACAAGGGTGCTCAATGAGACGTCTAGGGAAGTGCTGCACTTCTTTGCCAGTCATAATTAAAATTCAAGTTCTGGAGAGGAGCAGCTTCTGTACTCTAATCATTCTAATCACATAATGAATAGCAAAGATTAACTCTGATAGCCTCTTTTGCTTCCATGAGTAAGAATGTAAGGGGAGGGGCCATAAATATAGATCTGTGTATATGTGTATACATATGTGTGTGTGTGTGTGTGAGTGTTTGTGTGTGTGGCTATAGGTGGGTATGGGTGTGGGTGTGTCATTACCGTTGTACTGATTATCCACAATGATAGTTCCCAGTGCTTGCTTCCTGGTAGCGATTAATCTGTGCCACTGGTTGTCATTATACCTTCTCTCTCCATCATTTTCTGGACTGATGGCCACCACCGAGGCCTAACATTGAATACTGAGGGTTAATAACACATCAGTAATTCTATGGTTGCCAAGACCACCATGCAAGAAACCCTTCACTTTGTGTAGGTTTTCTAAACAAATGTCAGAATTATTCGGAGAAAGGAGATCAACCACTGCGCTGTTTGAAAGCTGGGCGCTACTGAACTTAGATCTTCATCCAGTCTTCACTTTCAGCCCTGAGGTGCCGAGTTGAATCCTCCATCAAACTTGACAAAAAGCTATCCTCCAAAAAATTTGGATAGACAGAGATGTCACATCATGATGCCAGGAAGTATACATAGCTTAGTGTCCTAGAATGACTCACCTCTATCTATCCTAACTGAAAGTAGGATTGTTTCATTAAAATTATATTACAGTATCCCTTGTGCCTCCTTTGAAAGCTGAGGGTCCCAGAACTTTATTGCACTGGCTGTAACACTTTCACTTTCAGCCCCTTGTTGCTGGGAGGAACCTGCTGCCAAATTCCATTTCGTGAGTTGCTTTTTTTCCCCCTCGTTCTCCTTCCCTGCAATAGGCTCAGAACCAAATTCTGCCTGGAGATTGGAAGCTCCACACATGCTGTAAATTAGAGGCTCTGGCACTGTCGATGTTAAGATGGGGGTTATTGTCCTGCTAAAATATGACATCACTCTGGCTTTCACATTTTAAACAGCCTGGTGGAGTGTTCTGCAGCAAGCAAAGCAAGACACAAAGTATCACATCTCCTCCTAGTGACAGAGATTTAATGACAGAATCAATATATGTATGGGTGCCAGGGCCTGCGATATGTTTACTGCAGAATGGAGATGGCCTTAAGTATCAGCCAGAGGAGACACAACAAGCTGTCTTAATACCATGCTTGTTCTAAATTTAAGACTTCAAAGCCATTCTTGATTATTAGAGATCACGCTGCCATTGTACCATGAAGCTCATCTGATAGTTTCATTTTACTAGCAAGTCGCTACCATTGATTCTAATCCCAATGCTGAAACAGGATTTTTCCTGGTATACTTTTCACTAGGGAAAGAAAAGCGTGCATAAATGTGATGATTTACTTAAGTAAAACTTGATTAATTTGAAGAAATCTTAACAGTGTGGGCTTTTATAGGAAACTAATGAACAATGACATAGAGGGCTGTTGTCCAGACTATGGTAATGCCTTGTTTACAGTTATTAATAAATTCTCTCTAGCACAGTTCCACTTCGTACAGACTGTTGCTGTTAGACTACTTACTGGTACTAAGAAATGGGTTCATCCCCCTGCCAGACTCCCTCCACTGGTTCCCTGAAAATTACAGACCAAGATTCCTTCGCTTGTTTTTTTTTTTTTTTGAAGCCTTCAGAGTTGTATCCTCCTACATCAGTGGTATACTCACACCACACTTTGGCTATAGGTGTCTGAGACCTTCTGGGATATTGCTTTTAAAGCCCTGGGGGAAGGATAACTTCACCTTTGTGGTCACACAGCTGCTATAAGGAGACATTACATCAAAGGGACCTTTGACAGGATACAACAGTAATAAGTTTACTTACGCATGGATTAGGGTTGTCAGGCCCAGGAGTAAATGTTACAAATTTACAGTTCTGTGCAAGCCACAAATTGCCAGTAACAAACAATTTGTTTGGACACAAAGTTGTTCATAATCATACTTGGTTCCATAGCACCTTGGGCCAAAGTTAATTGTTGTGATTGGCAGATCGGACTTGTAACCATATGCTTTGGACACTTCACTGTCAACTAATTATCACCAGTTTGTGTAATTTTAGCTTGAGTTAGGTATGGAAAGCCATCAAGCTGAAGGTGTCTTTCCAGGTATTGCTCAGAAAGGGCTCTCATGATTTAACTTAGAGGTATAAGAGAGTCAGGCTGCAAGGTTGCAGCAAAATCAGCTGCAGAGTGAAAACATGGGCATGAGAGTACATTGAGAAAGACTTTTGGAGGGGTCAAAATGTGGTGTAGAGTTTAAGTGTTGTTGAGTGATGGAAGGAATTCCTTAACCCAGTGGACATACCCTTCTTTACCTGGAGACTGGAGGCAACTGTAGTTAACTATTACGTTTAGAATCCTACCCTGACTGAGGCAGATGACAATCGCCAGAAGCACTGGACAAGATTAAGGATGTCTAAGATGTATTTTCAATGTTTGAGATCTGGGACAGTCCATGTGGACTGGCTAACTGAGTTAATTCTCAGTGCCGGTCCCAAGCCCGGATAAAAGGGAGGGTTGTGTCAAAAAGGGCATCCGGTGGAAAAACTGAACCTTGAAACATGCGGTCCAAATGATCCGCTGTGGCAACTCCAAACAGAGAGAAGCCGAAAGAACAACAACAGTATTGTGGCAATAAGGATGGTCCTTTCCTCCCTTCACACGGACTTCTCCTGCCTTGTAGTGGACAGTACTAGTGTATCAATGCCACCACCAGGTTCAACGGGTTCTTTCTTGAGGTACATCCTAGAAGTGTATATACTGTACAATTTTACCTCAGTGAATTTTGTGGTGTACTTTATGTAGTCCTTCATGTAGTCTTTCACTATGTAATCCTGGGTAAAACATCAATCCTATGTCCAGAGAAATGACAATAAAACCCAACAGATTGACTTGATTTGCTGTGGCAGGTGCTGTAATAGTACAGAGTATCTGGGTTGTTGCTATGCTCTGGCCTATAAGAGCAGTGAGAGTTGTCTTTGCTTTCTAGGTATTATGTTGAAACCCTTAAAGGCAAGTGTCAAACTGAGTCTTGTCTCCACTCCTGTTTGTGGTTTGCCTGGACAGGATATCAGGATTCAGCCAAGAATATAGATGTTCATTATGGGCTAGAAATCTACTTGTAATTTGCAAATAATGATGTGCTCTTGGCGCTATATGAAGTGAACCTCCTGACACTAACATAAACTACTGAGTGTGAAACAACTGGGATGAAAATCAGCACCTTCAAGTCCAAGGCCATGGTTCTTTCATGTAAAAGAGCAGGATGTTCCTTTCAGGTGATAATAAACACCTTGTTTAAGCATCCTGGAACCTTGCATCCATGAGTGATGGAAAAAGATCAGGCAGGATGCTGATTAATTTCAGTACTATACTTGCTATAATGGTTTGCGCTGGTGAAGCAGGAGATCAAATCTCAACCAAATCTTTCTGGGTAGTTGTCGATTGATGCTCATATCCTCTTAGTCACAACTTGTGGGTAGTTACTTAAAGAATAAGGTCACAAGTGCAGGATGAAATGAGGTTCCTCTTCAGAGTTCCTGGGCTATTCTCCATGATCGGGTATGAAGCCTCACAATAAACGAGACCTGGGTTACCTTACTAGGATATCCCCTGGTTGGCTCCTGCTAGAGCTGTATCAGGGATGTCCCACTGGATGGAAACCAGCTGGCTTGGGAACACGTGGGGTTCCCCTAGGATCAATAGAAATTAATCAGCACTTTCTGACCAGTCAGAATCCAGAATCATACTGTATTGTGGTACAAAAAGAAGCCAGGTTTGTGGTGCTTGGCACGAGTTATAGAAACAAAGAACTCTAAGCTTTACAATTGTTCTCATATTTGTATTGGTTAGGGAGTTCAGAGGTTTACAGCGAGCAGAAAATTGTCCATTCACCATCAGTGTGAACCGTATAGAAAAAAAAGTAGAATGGTATTGAATGCTAAATGCAAACAATCTATAATCTACACATAATTTATCAATTAGTGATAATTAGAATTATCAATTAGTAATATTTAAGTGCAAGCACCCCTTTAATGTTTAAAAGCTGGTTTCAAAATAAATGGCAAAACACAGGCATCCTGCATCTCAGCATTTTGTGACAGCAGACTTTGCCTTACAATGGATAAAACAGGCATTTCAGAAGATGCCAAACAAACTCTCTGAGCAGTAGCATCAAGTAAATCAGCAATGAAACACGTTTTTTGAACAATCAGTCCACCCAGGTTCCACCATTGTTAAAGTACTGAGTATATTTCAATGATTCCCCACCTTTTTTTTACTCCTCTGTCTATGGAAACCCAAGACTGGGAAGTGAGCCCACTTCTCCAATACAGCCTCCACATTACTTATAGCCTAGCACAATATTTGATACCCACCTGACATTACCAGTTTGAAATGATGGCACCTAAAACATGCTGTTTTTTTTTAAATGGTGATCTCTGTATTCTGCTCAGCAAGCAGGTGCTGATTGCTCAGATGCCATGAAAATAGCAATGCTCATCTCCCTGCTGACTGAGAAGGAGCTGAATTGAGAAAGGTCTATCTGTAAATGTCATGGTTTAAAAAAAAAAAAACACACACACACTCTTATCATTTCTATTCTGGTCAGTTTATATGCACCACCCCGGATGCTAAGAAAAGCAGAGCTCAAGCTAGTACATTTGTATCTGCAGTTGATGGACAAACAATGCTTTTCTTTTCAAGACTCCCAATGCCTCTTGGCCACCTTAGATGCAGTCAAATTATTTTTACATGTACATAGAAATATAAGCAGCTAGAATGCACCAAACTTTCTAATCAACTTTCTAATCAATTTTGTAATTAGTTGTAGCAGAGAAATATTCAAGATTCAAGAAGGTTTATTGATTTATATAATATAATATATTCAATTTATATTATTACCATATCCTTTAACCTTTATAACTACTACAGTAAATAACAGCTAAACAAATTTGTCCATTGTCCACAGCACTACACCAATAAAACCTGAATTTAATTTTAACTGACTAGTTTTCTTTCAATGTGAATAGGAATGCACACAAAGTATGAAGCATTGTCAAAAAAGACTTCAATAATCCCCTTTTAAAACTGTGGTAAACAGAAAAGCATCACAGGGTGCATATCAGATTATTGAACATTGAAGTTTATGGGCTATATCAACAACTCACAACTGGGCAAACATCACCTGCCCCCCCCATATTTGCATGAATGAGCAGGTGTGTGTGTGTGTGTGCAGTCCATGCCTCCTCCTAAAATATAAAAAGCTGATTAAGGAAAACTGGCATTGTTTGCAACAGCTTTTAGCAAGAACTAAATATTCTTTCATGAGACAGCATTTCATAAACTGCTCATTAATTTCATCATTACAAAGAGTGTGTGGGGAAGCATACCAGTCTCCTGTGTCACGCCCAATTAGCATCCCATGGTGCTAATCCCATTAGAATTGTTGAATTCGTTAATGGGGGAAATAATGGGCATGCTATCAGGGGACATTAATTGGGCATGACACCACTTTTAGTTATAATTATCAAACTACCCCCAACAAACTGTGTTAATAAATGCAAAACTAGGGAGATTTCGATGGTGGTGTTGGTGATATGAGTCTCATTGAAACTAGTGCAGATCATCTTTCATGCTGGCTTTTAACATCAGAGTGACATGCGATGGTGAGGTAGCATTGCACGGTTACATAATTAGCATGTAACCATCAGTGTATTACTTGTGACCATGGGTAACAAGTGGATTGATCTTCTTTTGAAAAAACAGAAAGCAAGCGAGTTGCACGGGATCAAAAATAAATATTTTCCTCTTAAAAACATATTGGTTTGGAATTAAATATTTGCCATATTAATGTTGCTTTCCATAGAGTGTCAATAGGGCAGGGTTTTTTTTTATTTTTATTTTTTGCAGTTTTATTAGACAGGTTGCAAAAGGCCTCATTGAAAAAAAAAAAGAGGAATAAAATCTAAAAAAAAAAAAAAAAGAATAAAATCTAATTTTGTATCAGTGTATTATCTGTACATGTGCCATTTTTTCCATCACCACCATCATGGAAAAAAATGTGAACTGTATCCTACCTGAGGATCGAAGAGGAAGTAGGGTCGGCCATTGCGCATTTGCAGAGCCACAAATTCTTCTTGCTCTCCGGGAGAAAGAGCACACAGGATCAGCCCTTCTTCCATCCGTGTGCGGAAACTCAGCTGAACACCTGCACGATATGACAACCATGTGCCGAGAGAATATAACACAAATAATGGTAATGGGAATCTAGACACGATGCTCCCCCCATGCTCTCTTTAGCAAGCAAACATTTAATAATGCTGAACAATGTTAATCACCCTGGGACTCAACCCTTGTGTTGCGTGTGCATGGATGGAAACTGGGAATATCTGAGGAACTGCTTATGCAAAACTTGTAGGTTCAGAATCTCATGTGATCAGCTTTTTTTTTTTTGACACGCTCTTCACATCCATCAACACGATGGACCTATTCCTGTAGGAAAGGCACAGGGTTAGTCTCGGAGGTGTGTGTCCTGACAGGGCTGTTTAAAAGAGTGGTGGTCAGTGGTCTCATGGAGCCAAGCGATAAAGAATGAGATTCACCTTAGAGGGTCTCAAGACAAGAGTCCATAGGAACATAGGAAGATGTGCATCAGCAATTCATAGAACATTTGGAGTAGTTCATTGAACATACATTTTCAAGGGAGAAAAATAATACTTATTATGGCTTAAAAGCCATAAAAATATAAGTTGAAAATATTAAGTTGAGACAAATATAAAAAGAGACATTTTTTTCCACAGAAACATAGTTTCCTGCACTATATATTATATTAAATGTCAAAATCTGCCCATGTGAAGGGCTTACTCAGGTCACAACACATACTGAATATTGAAAAATTATTGAAATGATGTCATATCACTGATATCTCCAAACTAACACCTCTCAATAAAGCCAGAAGTGAAAAAAAAAGAAATTCTGTTAGAGCTCTGTATATGATGAACATCAATAACCAGTAAATTCTCCTAGAAACTCATTCTCCAGGCCAAAAAAAAAAAAACAGAATATCAACTATAAGTAGAACAAACAAGGCCATTTGGATTTAATCTGCTTAATACATAACCTGAATAACTTCAGTCATGTTAGCATTATTGCAGCATTAATCAAGTTGTTGCGTATTAATGAGTTTTTAGCAAATGCTAATTACTGTCATAGATTCTGCAGCACCCCATTAAATATACAAATTACAGAATTAAAGAGCCAGAGCTTTTCATGATTAATCTTTAAATGGGGGGAAAAAACTAATGATGTCTGTGCAAAGTTTCCCCTCAGCTTTCACACAATGAGGCCACTTGACAATAAATCAAATTATTTAAGGAAAATCATTTGTAAGATTTAAATATTTCGGGGCTGCGATCGCTTGTAGTCTGAAAAGAAAAAAAATTCTGATCTTGACCCCTTCGTAGACCTTCAGGAGAAATGTTTTATTATTTTTTTATTTTTTTTTAAGTGTGCGCCGCCTCTTAACATTCAGATTCTACGAAGATAAAGAGAGAAATGTGACAGTTCAAAGGCAGCCGCAGCAGTTAATACACTTTATTACAAGTAAAATGAAAGAAAAATGAAATATATGAAGAGTGCATTACTATGCATAAGACACGGTTTCTAGTTTGCATCCGGGCTGAGAAGCTCCAGCCCAGCTCGAGACGCTGGCCGCCATAACACATCAATGAGGATTAAGATGCAGATCAATCCTCTGCAATGATATTGCATTTTTAAAATCTTGTCCCCCCTCTTTGATTTGTTGGGAGTTGTGCACTGACAAAATCATTTAAGGCTCCAAATTAGATGACCATTGATTTTTGCTTAATGCGTTGCTTTGGCTAGATTTCAATATTACACCGAGGATTTTGTCCCTGAGCATGTTGTTTGTTCATTTCATTATGCCTCGTTGCAGCCATTGAGCTCGTTGCTCACATTTATCCAGCCATCGAGCTCGATAAAAAACAAAAAAAACAAACAAAAAAAAAAAACAGCGTGTTTTGAACAGGGAAATCTTTATGTTTTTCCTTATCCTGCTACTCGATACGTTTTTTGCCCCGTAACTGACGAAAGGCCTTCGGGAGTGTAGAGTGGACTGGCCTCGTTCCAAAGCAGTAGGTAAGCAATAGGAAACGTCAACATGTGATTTTAAAAGAGGCGGAGCCGAAGATATGGGCCGACGGAAACGTCTCCGACGTTCTTCGGCTCCCTCATTAGTCTGCGGCCATTTATAACGCCGGCGGGCCCAAGGACGAGCTCTCCACTTT